>NC_056738.1:246696297-246728797 GCF_019279795.1 Protopterus annectens
ACCACCTCCACACATGATATGTGTTACAAACACACACCTGTCATGCCTGGGAGTAGAACCCCTACCTAACTAGTTTATTACATTACAGCACTACGCAGTTATAGTATATGCCACAGAAATTACTGGAGTACTCCTTCCCCAAAGGTGTAGATCACATTGGATGACATCAGCAGGATTGCCAAAGGCGAAAATTCAAATTGTAGTGAGTGTGATTAGCCTAAAATGCATTGCTCCCTACACAGACAGTTACACACGCACAAAACATCCACAACCAACATGTGTGGGTATAGAACCCCTAACATAGGTCTATATCACACTACAGCATGAAGTTGTTATAGGACACACCATGGGAATTACTAGAAAGCTATTTCCCCAAAGGTGTATTTCACAATGAATGACATCAGCAGGATTACCAAAGTAGGCCATTTGAAATGTACTGTGTGTGACTAGCCTAAAATACATTGCACCCTACACAGACACTGAAACACACACAAAGCACCTAGAACTGCCATTGGCAGGGATGGAAACCTACGACAGTTCTACATCACACTACAGCAGTACACAGTTACAGGATGCACTACAGAGATTACTGGGCTACAGCCTTCCCAGAGGTGTATTTCTAGGTGGGTGAAATCAGCAGCCTTGCCAAAGTTGAGTATATGAATTGTAAGGAGTGTAAGTACCCTAAAAAGCATTGTTTTCTACACAGACAGGGTCAGATAGACAAACACACACACACACACACACACACACACACACACACACACACACACACACACACACACAATTGCCATGCCGGGGATTGGAACAACTACTTAACGAATTTATCACACTACAACAGTACACAGTTACAGGACATGCTACAGATATCACTGAGCTACAGCCTTCCCAAAGGTGTATTTCTAGGTGGGTGAAATCAGCAACCTTGCCAAAGTTGAGTATATGAATTGTAATGAGTGTGAGTACCCTAAAAAGCATTGATTTCTACACAGTCAAAGACACACAAACTCACACACCGTTGCCAAGTCTGGAGTTAGAACTCCTACCTAACTACATTATCACACCACAACAGTATGCAGTTACAGGACGTGCTATGGATAGTACTGGGCTACAACCTTCCCAGAGGTGTATTTCTAGGTGGGTGACATCATCAGGCTTGCCAAAGTTGAGTATATGAATTGTAAGTACCCTAAAAAGCATTGCTCTCTACACAGACAGACAGACACACACACACAAACACACACACTCACCAAGTCTGGGGTTAGAACACCTACCAAGCTAGTTTATCACACTACAGCAGTACACAGTTATGGGACACACCACAGAGATTACTTGGTTACAACTCTCCCAAAGGTGTATTTCACATTGGATGACCTCAGCAGGCTTGTCACAGTAGGGCTATGGGGAGGGCAGTGTGTGCATGGGCCATAACCCATTCATCTAGGGGTTGACACGCCACATGCGGGCACACACAGGGTCATATGTCACAGGTACATGTATACAGCTGCTAGATGACTACTTCCTTGTACAGTCATGTTGCACAGCTGGCACGTGCACCACATAGTCTGTAATGCTGACAGATACCAGTGGCTAGTATCTGCAGTGAGTGACATCTGCACCTCATGTGTTTGGGGCCCTTTGGCTGTGTGCTGCGTGGGACAGGCCTGGATGGCTCCTTGTCACAGTCACACTCTTCCACACATCTATGTACATCTACCTTTGGCTTATTATAGTGTGTTGTCCTGATATATATGTCTATATTCCTATCCACTGTGTGTGCAAGGCATGAGTGGTGCATAATGATGAGTGTCTGCACCAACTGCAACTGCCAGATATGTCTGGTCCACTGGTGTTTGCAGTCATGGCCTATAAGTGTTTAAGTGTGTGGCATGCCAAGTATGGCCATCTGTATTAAATGTGTGGATCATGTACAGGTAGTTTCTGCTGCAGTGCTGAGCTTTGTGTTGTATGCCGACAGGTAGCATGCTGTTTCTGTGGGGTATCCATCGATCATTTGGACTTGACTGTTACTTCATTTCTGCATAGCAGGAGGACACACCTTACTGTTTCTTCATTTCTGCACATGAGTGGGGGCGCACACCTGACTGTTATTACATTACTATGTAGGATGGGGGGCATACCTGACTATTTCTACATTACTACACAGGGTTGGGGGGGCACACCTGACTGTTATTACATTACTATGTAGGATGGGGGGGCACACCTGACTATTTCTACATTTATACACAGGGCGGGGGGGGCACACCTGACTGTTATTACATTACTATGTAGGATGTGGGGGGCACACCTGACTCTTGTACACATTTACTATGACTGTACTGGTATGTCAGGTACTCCATTTTATTCTATATTGCTAACTATCATACTGACTAGAGTCATACCAGTGTACTACAGATCGTGGCTTTGGTTGCCCTACATATTATTGTCTGACTTCCTACCCTTCAGAACTAACATCCCACTGCCTGCCCTGCTGTGGTCTGCCTGTGTAGGCCTGGGGGGAGGTTAACCATAGCCATCATTTTGGGGCCATGGCACTGGCTCTGTTTGGGTTTGTCTACACCTGTCCTGCTGGCTGAGACTATTGTTGGGTATGTGAACAGTCCTGACTGGCATATGTGGGTCATATGGACACACATATCACTCAGCATATTTCCTGCAGTGGGTTTTGTCACCTTGTGTAGTACTGGCTACTATGATGACTCCAGTATGTGTTACAGATGTCATGGTGCCACTATGGGTGTCTACTGTCTGCTGCCATAACATTCAGCCACCCACTTCCCTTGCATTCTCACATCCATACCATAGCTACAGGTAGTAACACATTCTACTCCATTTGGCAATTGGTAGGTTGATTGACTTACCTTGAGGGTGTGCTAGACTTGCAGATGGTGCTGGAGAGCTGCCTATGTCGGATGCACATAGTACACTCCCTATACATGGTTGAGCACAAGTAATGTCATGTTTGGCATCCCTTTTACTGTATGTGCGAGTCAGAGAGAGGTGTCATTCCCTGGGTCCCTACTGTGTCAGTGTATGTGCTATGTGTTGCCTTTTTGTCAAGGCCAGAGCATACTGGGCATGCCTCTTTCTGCCTACTGGGGCAGGCTTATGTTGTTCCTTCTCTGGGTCACTTTGTGCCTGTGCAGGCCTTGGCATTGATGGGGGGCTGTTTGGCCCTACCCCATGCTGTTCCTACTGCAGCTGTTTCTGCAGGATCATATTGTGTAGCATAGCACATACCATAACAATTTGGGTACATGTAGCTGGTGAATACTGCAAGGCTCCACCAGATGTGTCCAGACACCAGAACCATGACCTGAGCATCCCAAACACATGCTCTATTATATGTCTGGCTTGTGCGTGTGCCTCATTATGGCATTGTTGTTCAGGTGTGTGTGCATTTCTGATGGGTGTCATCAGCCACGGCTCCAATGTGTACCCAGCATCCCCCACTAGGTGACCGTAGGGGATGTCCCCATTGGCAAATCTCTGGTACAGCTGTGTCAGATGCCATATGTGGGAATTGTCATAGCTTCCAGGGCAGCCAGCACACACATTCATTATAATGCCCTGGGCATCACATATGACCTGGCAGTTGATGGAGGGGATGCCCCTGCGGTTCATGTAGGCCCTACCCTGCTCACCAGGTGGTGCTTTGATGTGCATGTCCATGCAGTCTATAGCACTCACTACCCCAGGGTATTCTTCTATTTGGTGGAAGTGACGCATATTGCTGGTGAACATCTCATGGGTATTGAGGAAATATACGTGCTCACTGGCATGTGGTGACATGACATCCAGGAACTGGTGGATAACTCTGGATGCTGATGCCTGTGATGCCTGTGAGATCCCCATGATATCCCCAGTTGTGCTTTGGGAGGTACCTGTGGCTAGTATACCTAGGCCTACACATACTTTGGTATCCACTGGGATGGGTTCCCCTTGGTCAGTTTGGTGTGTCAGGTGTGGCCGGCACAGCTCAACAATTTGCTGTAGGAGGTCTCTGACCACCCTATAGCGCTCCACTATCTCCAGCTCATGTAGCCCCTGGTAGGTTACCCTAGGTCTGTACACTTTTCTCTGTCTCCTCACTGTGGGTTGCTTGGCAGCATTCACATCCTCACCACCCTCAGCCTCTTGCACATGTTGTTCTACGCTGCCTGCTGCAGCCCTTCTCATTTTGCAGGCTTGTTTGTTAAAATTTCCCCACTTGTATACACTGGTGGTGTAGAGTGTGGGAAACAACAGAGGGGTAGGTGTTTGTTTAGTTTATAGTAGTGTTCTGGGCTGGGCTAGTCTGCTGCCTGTGTAATTGGCTAATTCTGATACATTTCACCTACCAGCTATGCTAGTTCTCCTTGAATACCTTCCTACTGCTATTTTCCCTTCCCATTGCCTACCTGTTTAAGCCCATGTACACACCACACAAACAGAGTGCTCAATTGTGTATAGTGCCGCTGTTTCCTGGTTTAACTTCTTTTTTCTTCCTGTAAAACCCGGTGCGTGGCACGCACACCCGCTTACACTTTGTAAAGAGTGCTAGGCAGGTTTAGACACACCCCCTAGCTGAGTTGTGCTAAGCTAGGAGCAAACCCGAGCCACAGGGCTCCAATCTGCTTACAGTATAGCTGACACACACACCCATGATGTCACCTACCTCCTAGGCTTGCACCCAGCTATTCATACTCTTACACTGTTGGGACCTGACTCACATGCTGGGGAAAACTGGGATTCACTATCCTTCCCCTCATTTGCATAGGCTTGCCTGCTAATGCATAGTTACATGTGTCACACTGAGCCTCCCCCATTAACAACCACTACTCACTGGCCAGGTTGTCTTCTGCCTGCTATTGACTTGCATGTCAGAATACTGATTTTAGTTAGAATGCTTATTTTAGGTTTATTTTCTTATTTTCCCCCCGATCCCATTTGTATGCTGCTGCCCTACGCTTAAACAGTCGAGATCGGCTAAAAAAAATAAAAGTTGATTTTTTTTTATTTTCTGTATTGTTTGCAATGCCAGTGGCCTTATACTTGGCCAGTGGCATGCTTTCTCAATGATATGCAGCCTTTATTTGGAGCTGTCATAGCAGTACATTTCTGCAGATAGCACTAGTCTTGCATGGACTGTTGCAAGCTTCCTGAGTTGCAAAATCAACTCATTTGCATGGATTTTTCCTGCAAATGGAGTGATTTGCATACCAGGGCTTAGTCCATGCAAGATTAGTGCAGGAGCGCTCGTCCACGCCCCTGCAGGCTGTGCCTGGATCGTACGGCAGACATATTCCCTGCGTGAGCTCCTGCACCAATCTTGCACTCCATGCAAGCTTTTGAGAATCTGGGGGGAAGTGTTCATCCTTTTGGTGAGCTGTTTTGGTTTTCTTATTGGTTTATTTAAAGTCTGTTTTAGTCATTTATTCTGATTTTGGATTTGTTAATGTCTTGATACACCTACGTTAGCTGACAAAATATTCCAGTAACCATAATGAATTTTTATTTCATTGGGAAAATATTCTTCAGAAAGTTCAAATGTTAGGTGCACATCATTTGGAAATATACTAGCTTTTTAATCATGCTGTTTGCTACGGAAACTGTGATATTCATATGAAAGGAAGGTTATCCCTATAATCAATACTTTCATACCTATGGAACATCACAATTCAAATATTTGTATCACCTTAAACTAAAGATTGTATGTTACATTACAGCTGCTGTACTGCTAACATTTGCTTGGTGTGAGTCTAATAGGGGTATACTGCCACATGAAAATGATGTTTCTGGAATATAAATAGGAAGTAGGAAGAGTGCAATTTATAGTCCCATCTAGGTTTGATATAAGACAGCCATAACCAAGAGAAGCATGATAATTTAAAGGGCTGGAATTAGCTTAAATTCAGCAGAAAACAACACAGGAAGAATTGAAAAGGCACTGTAATGTTTTACACCTTGCACTGACAAAGGTTGTCCTTTATGATGTCGTCATATAGCAAAGATGTTCAGCATCAGAGATAGCTCTATGGTACAAATGGATGAAGCCCTGACTGAAGCCTAAACCCGTGTTCACTTAGTAAGGTGAATACTTGAGGAGCTAAGTGCTTGTTAACAGTGTACTCATCCCTGGCAGAGGGAGACATTCTGTCCTACTGTTCAGCCTGACATCTAGCAAATGCAGGGAGTGCGACTATTATGAAAAGTGCTAAGGAGAATTCTCTCAAGTAGCATGACTGATGTTGTCAGGGAATACGTACATATTCAGAAGTATAAACATGCTGTTGATCTGATATTGCAGGATCTCTAGCTCTCCAAAGATGCCATGGGTCATAAGGGAGGCTAGGGTTAAGAGAATGCCCTTATGGCTGGTTAAATATTCCTTCTACCATGTTTTTGGTAATTAGGAAGAAGAAGGTAGAAAAAAGATTTAAAATCAATACTCATCAGTATTACAACAAGTTTTGACATTTGTTCCAGTTCTTCTTCAATTGTAGTTGATTTTTCAAAGTTGCAGACTCACAGTTATGGATAGGAAGCCCTACTGTGTTTTGTCTTCTTGTAGTAGCATTTTGGCTTGCATTTGTCCATTTGAAATCTCATGCTTACAGTGTAATACAGAGACAATGAGGCAATCTCAAAGTTTTTCAGCAGTGTAAATACTTTGGATGCCAATTTACTATTGTCTTCGAATTCTGGTCAGTTCATTTCTGTCTTGTATTGCTTATTATAATAGATTACTAAAGAAGAAAGGTACAGTTATTTCTTAAAGACAGAAAGCTTTTCTGCTGAATTATTCAAAGTTCACAATGTTAAAACAATGCAGCTACTATATTTTTGCTATAGAACATGCATTTAACAGGGAAGTAGTGTTTCACTTGAAAATGAAGATGCAAGCTGTTCAGGGTAAATGTGACAGAGATAAGCAAACTATTTCTGAAGTTCTTTTGGAGATAGTTTAAATCTTAAAGGTCAGTCTAAATGAACGACTTTGTAACATTTTCAGATATTTAAGTCCCAGCACAGCACATTTTAAGACATGTGGTATTAAGTTCCTTCCAGATATTTCATGGGAAGTTCTAATATCTGTTATGGAATGATTCCAAATGAGAATCAGTATACCACTTTGATAAAACAAATCAAATGCAGATTGTAACTCTTGAGTTAGTAAACTTTTATACTTTTCAATGCATAAATCATGAGCAGCGTTTGATTTTTTTAAAACCAAGGATACCACAAAAAATAAAACACAATATGCACTGGAAGTAAACCTGGTTGCTCATCTGGTGAGTATGTGTCCCATGTGCTCCAGAAGTCTCAGTAGTGTCATTTAAGTAATCCGTCAAATTGTTCTGTCATATTCCCATGAATGCATTTTTGACTTTCTCATAGGGAAGCATAGTTATAATGTTATGTTAGTCTGATTTCAGAGCTTCAGGTTTTGGTGAAACCTATATTGCCTGACAAATTTTTCTTACATCTTTAGTATTCTATACTCCATTCGATTTTGAGCTGCAAATAGCAAGTGCATTGCAAACACTTTTTACGTTTCACACATCAGAATAAACTCTGTATTTTAATTTGTTTTCTGTAGGTACTGATAATATTATGCAGCACTAATTTTATGAACAACTGATATTATCTCTAAAAATAACAAAAATGCAGGATCATGGGTACAGTGTCAGTACTAAGTTGTACAAATATTCTTTCATTGTGCAATTCCATTTAGTTAAACTCCATCCTGAGTCAGGGAATTTTTCCCTGATTGTTAAATTGCATTTGCTCTTTTAGCATTAATGCATGAGTCTGGTCTATAAATAGTGTCAGCCCAGCAGGAGTGTACTGTTTATATACAATTAAAGTAAAAAAGGAGACCCACATATAGACCAATATACCAATGTAAACAACATTTTAACATCACTCAAATCAAGCAATTACAATATTTAAACAAAAGCAGTGACTCCCTTTTTAAAACAAACACAATATGATACAGTATGTTTGTTTCATCTCTACAGCTGTATTAGTGCCCTGTATTTATATGGTAAGACTTTGTCCACTAATTGAAAGCAGGGTGGATAAAGTCCTCCTTCTTCTCCATGCTAGGATAAAAGACATGAGCTCACTGTTACAAAAAATAGCTGTGGCTTTTTGTGGAGATATGCGATGTAAAAATGGGTATAGCAATCACAAATGACTTTCTTTGTCAGTGTTACCCTCTAAAATAACCAAGATAACATCTTCAGAGATTCTGTGTGGACAAGTTCATCTTCATGATATCTGATATAACTGGATAAATCTTGGACAGTCTTAAGACAGGACTAAATGACAGAAATGTTAAATTATAGCCAGCAGATTAACTAAGCTTCTGAAATAAAAGATTCATATTCAGCCACATGATGGTATCATTTCCATATATTTTTTTACTACAGATGATCTGCTGATTCATAGTATTTAGTTTATGCATTGTGCAGTGAATGAGTACTTCACCTGCTACATTTATAACATAGCACACAAGTCTGCTCTTTCTTTTGTTCCATCTCCAAGGATGGCTGCACTGGGTTTGAAGGGAGAAAACATGAAAAAATGATAGTCTTTGTGAAACAATATACCATTCATTTTACAGTCATAATGCCTCACTATTGGCCTGCCCTGGATGTAAGAAAATTCAAATCACATCACCTTCCCTGATAGCTTTGGAAACACAGCCACTGCTTCACGGTCAATTTATGTCCCACCAAGAAAACAAAAATCAGTTACAGAATACACCGGGTACCTCCTGTACCAACTTGGTTTTTGAAGTAAAAAAATCACATGGGAATGAATACAATTCCAGCTAGCAAGTGTATAGTAATGACAAAGAGGAGAAAGCTCTTAGAAGAGTGTCAGTAATTTATCAACTGGTGCACTCACATTTAACACACAAATACCAGTAAGCTGGGGATTCTATTTCCACACTACTCAGCTGGATTCATTTTATCCTTAATAGTGACCCTTGATACAGCACGATGGGGGGGGGTTGCACTCTTCAGTGTGCAGTGCTCTGTCCATTGTATGAGATGCTAAGCTGAAGTCCCATCTGCTTGAGTTGGTGATACTACAAGTAGATATGAAAAATGCTATGGCACTTATCAAAGAGAGCAGGAGTCCTTTGTTTGCATACAGCAATTTACAAGTTCACATATTTACATATTTATGTACCTATTTACATTCCTTGAAAAAGAAGAAAAGAAGAAACCAAGAATCTCACATATATATTGTCCAATGACCTGAATGTGTGCATAATGTGGCAGACCTTGGCCTCTGATAAGCAAATGACTGTGACTTTCTCTTTACTCAGCCTGGTGAGAGAGGGACATCAGTGTGTCTCACAATGGAGTCTCCAATTACCAGAATGTTGTATTGTGTGGTGACTTGCCTTCTGGCCTTAGAGGCTGAGAAGCTGAGATTGCATGAGATGTGGCTCTATTGTGCTAATGTGGATGTTGTTTTGAAAGAGTGCATTTGGGGATGCTGATGGTGGTTGTTATGTGTATTTCATCTTGGTGGTCTTTGGGGAGGGTACATTTAAGTGCCTCAGCATATGTGGATCTATGTGTCTGCTTTGAACTGTGCATGATGCGTGCAGCTTGTGTACTACTGAAAACCTGATTGACATTAGGAGTGTATTTATGTGAGTGTTTTGACTCCAGTGACATTGTGTAAATACATCTCTCCAATACCTTATCAGTATGTTTGAAAATTAACTGATTGTCAGTAAACATGAGGCAAATTCTTCATTACCTCAACATTACCATATCCACCAAGCTGCTAACAGCGATAGCGGAAAGTTCATATCCATGGCAACATACCCTTTTTTATTGATGAGATGATTGCAGTGAGAATATAAAGTAATGACAGGAGTATCTGGATTGCAACTCTGGGAGCTGTGTTTTTCACTGTAAACTAGTTGACCTGTGTACAAACAGTTACTGATGAAATTTCAGGGATACTTTTTTAGGAAAAATGTCAACTCAAGCTGTCTGCAGCTATACATGGCACTGTCAAACTCTTGAGGGGAAACTAATAAATACACCCCGATAATTTATGAATTACTTAGGGAGATATTCTGAAGTTAGATTAAAGAGCATCTAATCAAGCAGTACTTGCTAAAACAAAAAATTATCATTGTCAAGAAAGATGAAAACAGGGGATTTGCCTGATTTACTAGTGCCTGACTACTACTAGTGCTGGTCTCATCCCAGCTTCATGCTGCTGGGATACAATGTCCCTTTGCTTTCTTCCACCAGAAGCAAAACAGTACCACCAATCACAACAGGAGAAGAAGGCCACAGGCTCTTTGGTAATAAACAGTTTTGCCTAGATGATGCAGGGGTCTGTAGGCTTGTTGCAGCCTTTTCCTTGTAGATGCCTTGATCAGCAACCAGACCACACAGACACTCACTGCCCAATCAGAGGCTGGTAAGAATCAATGCACTATGTTCCTTTTCTCACCAGGGCCAAAATATAAGCACAAATTCCAAGCCGGCACAGATAAAGTAGTTATCAGCCTTTCTGTTTATCAGCAGTCTCCAAGAAATAATGTCCCTATCTATGCTCCTTCTCTCAACAGGAGCAAGACAGAAGCACTAATCCCAAGATAACTACTGAGTGGTAGAATTTGAGCTCTACAATAATTGGTGGTCTTGGACTAGATGTTGCAGATTTTAAAGGTAAGATGGAAAATATGTAAATATCCTAAGAGTTGCACTGTGCACTAAGCAGTTAGATATGAAAGAGGGGGTAACTCAAACTTTATCAATCTAAGGGGAGAGCCACTAATTTTAAAATAGCACAATAGATTGGAAGGGTGAGGGCTGTTAGTATTCTGATTCTATAGAATACAGAGGAATGGCCAATAAATTTAAATAGCTAAATGGGACTGATTTCACAAAATGATAATTTTGTGCTTACTGATAATAGCCAACAAAATGGAGCAGGAAGGAAATATGTGATCAAATTAATATGGGGCAACTAGAGAGACAGCTGAGTTTAAAACATGACTACACCAGGATGGAGTGAAATTTTATTTCTGTGTGAGTCACAAGATACTCAGCTGTGGTCTCTTTCCTAGTTTAAATCTGCAATTGAAAGCAGAATACAAGTAAAACACAGTGTAAAGAAAATACACTGCAATATACAAAATAGAAGAAGGCAATGAAGCAATACAAATTGCAAGAGAGTAAAAACAAACTAACCGTTCCCCCACAACAATCTATGGCAGAGTGAGCTTTTCTAGTAAAGCCAATTAAATGAAAGCGTACATACCTACAGTAATAGCATCCAACATTCATATTACTACCTTTGAACTATGGAAGTTAGCGGAGAAGTGGCAGTAATGTGTAAAATCTATATTGTATGAATCTCCATATTATACTTGAATTGAATCTTAAATTTAAAGCTATGCAAGCTCTCTTAATGGCTCTTTTCTTCTCCTTTCCAGCTACCTAATCTCAGCAATAGCTCCATGATATAGCAATGTATAAGATCTGTTAATGGCATGCAATAGCAGGTTGTATGTGCAGATAACATTAAGTTGTAATTGTAGTACATAGGTTTTGTTTGCACTCTAACCTCATTCCTCCAGTGCCCAGGTTGTCAGGCTGTCAACACCTCATGTTACTAAAATGGTGGTGGCACTGTTCACCCACCTGTCAAATGCCAGTGGCAAGGGTGACATTCTGTGCCAACTATTCCAAGCTTCAGTCTATACTGAGAGCCTTGGTAGCCCTTCTGCATGAATCTGAGGTGTAGACTTTACAAAGGAAGTGTAGAAAGATTGTATTCTCCTCCACACACCAGTTTTCTGCTCTAAAAGCAGAACTATCATCTCCCTCTCCAGCAATGATGTCTCACCTAGAACAATCAAAAAGAAATGGCAGGTAGTTTGTGTCCACACCTATTCTCATATGTGCCACCTAGAATTTAACATTGGACACCTGATTTGTATGTTAGATTATAATGGTTAACAATGACAGTTTAAGGTGTAAACATGGCAAAGTTATATCACTTTTTATGCTGCTAAGAATGTAAACATTCTGATGACACCATATCTATACGGTTATATGCAGAATTACAAATCTCTTCCCAGAAGATGCCCACAGGTTTCCAGGTGTGTGCATGGCAATGAGCAGAACTGAGTGCAGTCTATAGCAAGCTATCTGGATATGCCAGTTGAGTAATTCAGATAAAAATAATGATTTAAACCCTAATTAGAGTAATCATTGCACCCAAGCAGACAAATTTGCATGATAAGAGCATAAGAAAAGGCAGTCAGCCCCATCGCATTAAGGAAGTACTCACTCAGTAGCAACTTGGATACTCACAGCAGGTGAATATCAGACTTTATGTCAAGGCAAACTAAATCTCAGCTGCACAAGGTAAGGACTACTTTTTTCACTTTGTTAAATATGGTTTCTGTTAACACTTGTATTTATCTACATAATGAAATAACTAGACCAATACTTTTAAAGATTTTTGAAAAGTGTATTGGGAGGAAGGGGTACTGCAAGAAAAGGCTGTTGTTGTGCTGAAGGATTGTTAAGCATAATGGGAGACACAAACAGCAACGCATTCAATGCCTTTTGGCAGCATTGTATTGTTTGCTTCAATTAAAACCTTTGCCTATGACATAGATTGCATATATATCTCATGAGTAAATATAATTTTACACCTGGCAGAAGAACCGTCATGTCACTTTGGTGAGTTGCAGTGTTAAAGATGTTGTACTGTGGGGGATATTTGCATAGTAAAATGATGTCCCTGATATTACTTAAACATCATGGCTGGAGAAATATGGCTGTCAGACCTTCCAACAGGATGCAGTATAGGTAAGTGGTAGACTGGGGGTGTGATAGGTTTTCATGGCCACTCAGAAACAAGATGTTGATACCAGTGTTTTCCATATGTACAGAGCAATGCCAGAAAACACAGCAAGTAAAATACTTCAGACTCTGTGAGAAATACTAAATGGAAACCAAACTTCTCTGAGGTGGAACATGAATTTCTTCTCCAGAACCTCTGTCTCAATGGCCAATGGCTCCTTTGGAATAGATTCTGCTAACTGGGCCTACATGTAAGGACCTTGTGGTATACATTAATGTGGTTTGTAGCCAGAACTGCATGTATGAAATGGTACACTGCAGGGCCACTAATATTAAACATACCACTGAACAAAGTCCTATGTCTACCTGCCATGGAAACTAGCCAATGGGTGCTGAGCCATCAGCCAACCCAACTTTCATGCAGACAAAGACATTTCTGGTTTCTGTCAGAGGCAGTGATATTTCCACATGGTCCCACAGTGTGATGCTGGTTATTGAAGCAGAGCTTGAATTGCCAATAAGTCCTCTTAACCCTTAGCTACTGTCCAGCATATTCTGATTTATGGTATACAGGGACATCAAAGATTCCCCACGGCATAGCCACCTGTACAACATATGCAATTAAAATATATTATTTTTAAATGTTACTATTTTTACACTTTATTTTCATGTCTTTGTTTGGTGGTGGGTCATATTTACACAGGATGTTGTGCTTGTGTATATTCCCAGGTGATTCTTTATCTGGTACAAGCACTTTAGAGCCAGTAGCACCTGATGTTAGGAGATATGCAACTTTTGATGATAATGGTAGAGATGAGCTGTCACAACAGGCATGGGGAACAGTGTGTGTGTGTGTGTGTGTGTGTGTGTGTGTGTGTGTGTGTGTGTGTGTGTGTGTGTGTCTGTGTGTCTGTGTGTCTGTGTGTCTTTGTGCCTGTGGGTCTTTTGGACACAGGAAATGTGACCACTGCATCTCCTGCACAAACCTTGAACACAGCCTCACCGCCTGCAGAAATCCAAGAGACACACACCACACAGGGACGACAGGTTATTTGGGACAATATCAATCAAGAAAGTGTGATACTCCTAGAGAGTACTTATCAGAATCTAACACTATCACCCATGGGAGAAAACAGTATACACAGCACAGGGTGGGTAATGTTTCTTGCTGGAAACATGGTTGCCACCCTTCCCTTGAGGTTGCTGTGTCAGTGTCCAAATCCCAATAATATGCAGGCCCATTGTGGAGGTACACTTTAATACCACCCCAGCCATGGCAGAGTTAGTGAGTGTGATACAGGGTGTGCAAGATGACATATAGGAGTGAATGTCTCTTGTTGTTTGATAGTTTTGATAGATTCAGTCACACATAGAATGCACCAGGTTCTCTCAAACCTGGATGCTAGAGGTGAAACACCATCCCCAAAACCAATCCACCTCTACCTCTATAGATGGGCATCATTTGAGGTCACAGATGACCTATATCAAACTCCTGCAGTGCTAGCACTTCAGTGGCTATATATGTTGCAGAGATGTTTCTGCCCAGGGGAACATTTATTCATGGTTGTGGAATACATACTAGTGGCATAAGTCATAGCAGATGATGCTAGCAAACATGCAGCACACCTACATCTATCCAGGATTGTGGTACAACCAGTGCATCTCATGGTAGATCCAGATTGTTGTTGTTGCTGTTGGGTGCATGCATGGGGTACTCATACCTTTACCATGCATGCCCTGGACCTGTACAATTCAAAGATTTGCAGTGCTGCAACTACTGATGGGGCTGTGTCCAAACAGATAGACCCTCACACCACCATGGCCAGCAGTACAACATGTGCACAAACACACACACACACACACACACACACACACACACACACACACACACACACACACACACACACACACACACACACACACACACACACACACACACACACACACACACACACACACACACACACACACACACACTTCCGCTGATAGTGGCACTTCACAAAGCCTAAGTGGCTCTCACACCCACTGAAAGCCCAAACATTCAAGACTATTTACTTTCAAGTACTCAGTGCTCATACATTTCTCTGTGAAAGACATTTACACATGTTCTTCCTCCCCAGCTGTACAAACAATAACTGTGCACTCCCCACTGTATATTGTTACTTCAGCTGCCTGTGTCTAAAGTACAATGTGGCCAGTCTCTGCTTGGGTAAGCACAGCCTAATGTTGGTTTTGCATACATCTTTTTTACTATAGTGTATCTGCTTTATTGTTTTCTACTATATTCTGAAGTTATATGCAAGACACTGTTTTTTTGCCAGGGCCACAGCATTTTGTGCTCACCTCTGTTTAGCACAATCATCTCCTGCTGCTGAATCCTGCACAGACTTAGCCTCCACTGTCTGTTGTATGGGGACTGCTGGTCCTGCAAATGGTCACTGTAGAATAGTGTGTGTGCATTGTACCTTTAAAAAGCATTTCAAGGTCGGCATGTGCATATAACTAGCAAGCACATGTTAACTTCAGTGCCATTATGAGAGTACAGCCAGAGAGTGAGCATGTATAAGTGCGATAGCTTGCTTGTTTATAAGTTTATCTAAGTTAAAGTTATTAAGCCTCAATTCTGATGTGTTTGTACATAATAAAGCTGCTTAAACAGAACTCACAAATTCTTGTCTTTTTCATCCTGAGTGGGCGAGCAACATGGGGTCAGAAGTGGGATCCAGAGACTGCTTTTCAGAGGTATGAGGTGCAGAGTTAGCAGTGAAGGTAAACTAAGAGAACCGAGCACTAAAAAGGGCCAGAAACAAACCAAAGGTAATGAAAACTTGCATGGATGATTTATTTTATTAAAACACGATACAATGGCGCATTATAAGGGCACAAACTGCATTATTAAACAAGCAAGAGGCATGAAAAGTTTATTGATTAAACAGAATGTTTAAAATTAAGATAGTTGATAAAATGATTATCAGAAAAGCACATAAGGGGTTTAGAATCACCTCAGAACTGCAAAAGAAGCATGTTTAAAGCAAAATAAGCATGTTTAGAGTAAAACAAGCACAATAAAAGTTTAATGGGCATGAAATAAGATTAAACAAGAAAACCGAATATAATAAAGGACAAAAGGGCCCATTAAGCATAAATTAAGCAAGATGGCTGCACTTTTTTGGCAAAATGCGGTGTTTTGGCATAAAATATTGTTTTGCATTGATTGAAGCTATCAAGGGCATAACTAGAGTTATTTGTAGTATCTCAAAGTGTGTAAAAGTGCTTACAATGTGTGCTTATTACTGTGCATTCATTCTGAAGAGTTTATTTGTGTGCTAAATGCAACTATTTCATAAAATGCAGTCAAAATACAGCCATTTCAAAAAATTTCCCACACTGGGTGTGTCTGTTCTTAGAGTGCCACCATTACAGCATGTTTCATGCATTGCAAAGATTTATTGAGCAAAGTACAACCATTTTGAGAAAATTTCAGTGTGCTGTGTACTGTTTATTCACAAAATGCAATTACTTCAAAATGCTTTTTACTCTGAGCTTCTACTGCCCAGTTTATTCACATAGTGCAGTTATTTTGAAATGTTTCTTATACTGATAAGAGGTGATTTCTTACAGTACAGTGATTTCAAAAGTATTATTGTGTCCAAGAGACTTATTTCACAAAGTTCAGTTATTCAGAGGCTTGTTGTGCTACTGGGCATAGTTACAAATACTGGCATAAATTTCTGCCATATGTATATGTGTGTGTTTGTGCATACTTGCAAAAGCCTTCACTGGTATGTGTTAATATGGCAGAGGCATTTCAAAAACCAGGACCACTTGTGTTTGATTAGAATATTGCAGAGAACTGGAGAGTATTTGAGCAAGAGTACAATATTTTTATACAAGCAGCTTATTCTGACAAAGACGCACACACCAGGGCATTCATTTTGGTAAACCTAGCTGGGTCAGAGGCCATTGAAAGAGAGCGTTCATTTGTGTATGCACCATCAGTATATGGAGGAGAAGGTGAAAACCATCATATTACTGTACAAGCTGTATCAAGGGAAGGCCTCAAGTGTTTAAAACACAAATTCTGGAAAATGTGCAACCCCCCAGACAGATGTTACATTAGAGATGCATTTGTTTTACACAAGAGATCAAAAGCAAAGAGAAACCTTTGCAGCTTATATTACTGATCTGACAATGCTAAAACATGTACGTGTTGTGACTTAAAAGATGAGTTAATAAAGGATAGGCATGTGTGTGGTATTAATAGTGCTGTTGTGAGAAACAGTTTGCTTTGTGACAGTGATTTAACACTGAGCAAAGCTATTGAGATTTGTCAAATCCATGAAGTTACCAAAAGGCACACGAATATGCTTGTCAGTGATAAGAGCATGGTTTCAGCAGGCTCCAGAGCAAATGTAGACAGCATGCAACACATAGCTAGCAGAAGCAGGCCTAAGCACATGGCACCTGCCACTCCTGCAGTCTCTCCAGGTAAAACCTATAGATTTCCAGCAAGTTCTAAGAAAAGAACATGCTCAGTGCAGTACAAAGGTGAGTCAGCAAAACCCAAATCAAGCTTTATTGTTAACTGTTGCAATTGTGGTGCCAATCATGAGTCTAAAAGAATAAAATGCTTAGCATTTGGTCAGCAATGCCACACGTGTAAAAAATGGAACCATTTTCAAAAGTTTTGCAAATCAAGTAAACCTTACACAGTTATAAAGAAGGGTCACTTTGAAAATCAAGTTGATCATACAGAGAGTTACAACTCTGCTTTCTGTGTAGATGGTGTGTCAGTAGTTGGTGAAAAGGTTGATGCAGTAAATTTGTTGGCAAATAATGAAGTGTTTTGCACTGTCCAGATCAATTGTAAATCCACTGAGCTCAAAGTAGACACTGTCTCAAAGTGTAATGCTATCTTGGCAGAAACGTTTGTTAAGGTGAAAGCTGGTGAATGACTTAATGTGGTCAGTTGTGCAAAACTTGTTGCTTATGGAGGTGAAGAAATTCAAATCAAAGACTCAATAGTGCTTTCATGGTATTTGGCTAGGAACTGCTACAGCTTATTATTCTATGTAGTCTGAACACCTGTGCAGTCATTGTTGGGTCTCAGAGACAGTTTGAGAATGAATTTGCTTTCCTTTACCAAAGAAGTTCATCATATAAGCACATATCCTAGTTCCAGTTTTACTGAAGATAATTTCTCATAGTATGCTGATGTTTTCAATGACAAACTAGGCAAATTGCCAGTTATGTATTCTATAAAGTTAGTTCCTGAAGTTAGTCCAGTGGTCAGACCAGCAAGAAAAGTTCCAATAGCTATGCAGAATAAAGTCAAAGCTGAGTTAGAAAAAAATGGCACAGCAAGGTGTAATTTGTCTAGTTACAGAGCAAACTGAATGGGTGTCATCCATAGTAACAGCCCACAAAAAAGGCTCAGATGGAACCAGAATATGTATTGACCCAAGAGGCTTGAAAAAAGCATTAATGAGACCACATCATCCTATGTGTACAGTCAAGGAAGTTGCAGCCCTAATACCAAATGCCACTGTTTTTTCTGTCTTGGATGCAAGAAGTTAATTTTGGCAAGTGATGCTTGATCGCAAATCTTCATTACTGACTACTTTCAATTACCCATTTGGAAGATATAGATTCCGCAGGATGCCATTTGGAATAAATTCTGCAAGTGAAGTATTTCAACATGCAATAGAGCAATTTTTTTTGGGGTTATCCTTGTGCCATAATAGTAGATGATTTATTGGTTGGAGGCAATGGTGAAGCAGAGCATGACAGAAACCTTAAGAGAGCTCTAGATAGAACACATAAAGTAAATTTGAAGCTCAAGCCTCTGAAGTGAAAATTCAGACTACCAGAAGTTATATATGTAGGTCATTTATTTACTAGCACTGGCTTGCAACCAGACCTGTACAAGCAAGCAGCCATTCTTGAGATGTCAGCACCAGATAATGTTTGAGTTTTACAACATTTTCTTGCTATGGTCAACTATTTAGGCAAGTTTATACCAGACTTCAGTGAGTTGATAGCGCTTTTAAGAGAGCTAACATGCAAAAATGTTAAATGGTTATGGATGGAACAGCACCAGAGCATTTGAAAACCTTAACCAGAAAATTGCTACCCCACCTACATTAGCATCTATATTACCTGATCAAAAGTTTAGGTTAGCGAATACCTAAATGTCAATCTGGTAATATCAAAAAACTAAAACAGCAAGCGGTCGATTTAACATAGGGAATGAATTCCCTCAGCTGCTAAAAAAGAAAAAAAATTTAAACCAAAATGAAGTGGGGGACTTTGCCCCCCACACCTCCCGATGTGGGGGGCTGTGCCCCTGGCAGCCCACTAACTAAATATACCAGCTACAAGATCAGTCTACAGTCAGGAAAGGGGTAAAATCTGCATAATGGCCAAGGGAAATCTTTCCCTGTGTTAAATCATCCATTCATGTTTGTTTGCTTTCACTATTACCAGATCAACGTTTAGGCATTTGCTAACCTAAATGTTCGATCAAGTAATAGGAACCCCTATATTACATTACTATGATGTCAATAAACCAGTAGCTCTTTCCTGTGTTGCTTCAAAATTTAGTATTGGTGCAGTTATTCTTCAAGAGAGCAGCCAGTAGCCTATGCATCTAGGTCTCTTACCCAAACTGAGACGCAATATGCTCAAATTGAGAAAGAACTTTTGGCAGTAGTATTTGTATGTTTAAAGTTTTCATGATCATATCTATAGTAGAGCTATTCAGACTGAAACTGGTCACCGACCTCTAGTCACTATTTTAAAAAAGCCTATGCATTCAGCTCCAGCAATATTACAAAGCATGATGCTCGAACTACAAAAGTACAACTTCAAAATGGTCTATACAAAAGGCAGGCTTCTTTATCTGCTTGATACCTTATCCAGATCACCCAGAAATACAACAGAACAGCTTAATGCAGAGAATTTTGACTTTGACATCATGGAAATGCGTAATTTTTCTACCATGAGATTTGATGAGCTGAGAGATCATACAAAGACTGATCCAATTTTGCAAAAACTCAACCACTACATTAATGTTGGATGGCTGTCAAAGTAATCTAGTGTGCCACCTGAAATGCAAACTTATTTTCCGTATAGAGATGAGCTGTTGATGGAAGATGGCATTATTTTCAAAGGTCCTAAAATTGTTGTTCCTGCTTCTTTACAACATGAATATATCCAGAGCTTGCATCGTAGTCACCCAGGTTCCGAATCTATCAAAAGAAGGGTGAGAGCCGAGGACTAGTATTTTGGCCTTCCTTAGCAAAATACATTGATAGAGTACTTTCTTCTTGTTCAGTATGCAATAGTACTAAACTGCATTTGCAAAAAAGAACCACTTTAGCTAAGTCAAGTTTCTGAACTACCTTGATGAACAGTAGCCACTGATATATTCGAGTTGAACAATCAGCATTACTTAGTGTTGGTAGACTCTTATTCTAACTGGTTTGAGATCAATTTACTACCTAACCTAACATCCACTGCTGTTATCACAAAGTTGAAATATCATTTCTCAGTCCATGGTAGTTCAGACCAAGTTATTTCTGACAATGGTAAACAATTTACCAGTCAGTTGTTTCAGAACTTTGCAAAAGAATGGGACTTTATACATGTTACTAATAGTCCAGAATATCCACAGTCAAATGGACTAGCTGAACATGCAGTACAGAGTGCAAAGCAATTACTAGAGAAGTCATAAAGCCACACATACTTTTTTATCCACTGAAGGCACTACATGACTACCATAAGACTGAAGATGAGGCCAACACATGTCCACAGGGTCTTGCATGGTGCCCTGACCACATAAAACTGGTCCAAAATGTCAACTTTATTGAGTCTAGCATCATCAAGCACTGCTGCAGCAATACGAGCATCTTGCAGATGTAATACTTGCTAAATTGGAATAACCCGTAAAATTATTTAGCAATTCCCTTAGCATGAATGAGAACATTCATCCAAGGTCCAACTTCAGTTATACAGCATGTGCAGCTCTGAGGCACAGCTTTTATATGTTTATAAAATGCCCCACCATCTTGTTTTTCCATTTATGCATACACCACTCCACTGCTTTTATTAATATCATGTCATTATATGGCTACTGGCATATACCATATCCAATCCTGCTGCTCAGCATTCCTCACTCTTGGTACATGTGATAACACACTCCCTGCACATGGACATTCATTGTGGGAATTCTTTCAGTATGACATGGCAATACTTCAACCATACCATAACAATCTGAGACACACTCTTTTCTCCATAACCACAATGTAATTTTTCTTAGGATGTCTGACAAATTCAACTTCTTATTAAATATAATCTGATTTGTTCTTGCAATCTGCATAACCTAGATTATAGGAAACATATTTCTATCTACTTTATCAATGTATTCCTTACTTTTTTATAAAAAAATATAAAATCCTATTTATATTTACATCTTCTGGTTTCTTTAGGTCTTCTATTTTTACTGTACACATTGCTAGCTAAAGCTTCTTTACTTTTTCACATTTTAAGAAAACATATTCTTCCATTTCCACTTTTCCACAAAAAAAGCATAACCTTCCAGTCTATGCTTTACACAACATATTACCTTTCACTGGCTTTTCATTTATTGACAAGCTCCATAAGAAATCTTTACATATTACTATATGGTGCCCCTGACCACACAAATGGTGTTTCTATAATTCTCTGCTCCCAACCCCCTTCACAATAAGTTAATGTAATAAAAGCCCTTCCAAATGTACTGATATTGTTCCCTTCTATTATGTTCTAATGTTTAATTTCCATACATACGTTTTATTCTGATAATATCCTATTTAATCATTCATTAAGAATTTTCCTCTTCCTCTTTTCTGTCTCTTCAGTATTTCTTACAATTGACAATACTTTATATAAAAATCTGTGCAATGTCCCCTCCCACACATACTTTTCATCTTGTCTGTCTTTCAGAATTCAATAAGAATGAAATATAACAGAATGCACTATAGGATGTATCAGACTTAAAACACTGTCATTTTCTTTAAAGAAACAATAATCCTCTTTTTCAAGGTTTATACCTGATCCCCAATGATAAAGAAAACTATCTGCAAAAGTTCCTTTTCTTTCTCCCACAGAGTAATATACACATTTTCTAAGTAAATAAGAAAATCAATTGAATACACTTTTCTTAAGAGGAAAACTTAAAGATTTCTATAATACAGATATTAATTTCATCTCATCAGTTAATTACTGACATTGTTTTAACATTACCAAGGGGACTCAGTAATGCCTACACTGTCATTTTTCACTGTGTGTGTGTTACTGCATAATGCACACACAGCTGGGGAATGTTTTAGATTCAGTAAGTGCCATGTAGCAACTTGTACCACCCCATAAAGAAGGTAAACACTGTGGCATGCTAGTCACTGCATAAGCAGCTGAAATGCATGCTAATTAACCATTCCAACATGGTTTAGCTATTAAACAAGCTACAAAGCATCCGTGTAGATTCAGTGCTGTTTTTTTCTGTGGATTCCAAAACTTTTGGAATACAGACATGGAAAGGAGACTACCTAGACAGAATGCTAGGGGCTGCTGCAGCTTTAATTTGTTTGTATGTGCTATACTCTGAAGCCAATGCTGCTGCTGTAGCTGATAAGCCTAGGCTGAGAAAGAGAAGTATTTTCAGGCCCTGTTTAACTTTTCACAACTTACATGATGTGGAAATTGTGGAGTGCTACAGGGTGGATAGGGATATACTACAGAAGCTCTGTGACCTCTGCTGTCCTCAACTCAGAGTCAGAGCAAACTGAGGGGAACCTATCCCAGTGGAGATAAAGGTATGTGTAGCCCTTAGAATCTTAGCTACAGGTAACTTTCAGAGACCAACAGGGGGCATGCTGGGGATGTCACAGGCATAAGCATCCAGGATCCTCCACTAATTCCTGAATGCCATGCTCCAACATGCCAATGATCACATAACATATATTCTCTGCATAGTTCTGAGGAGAGGCCAGAAATATGTAGGAGTTCTACTTGTAGCACACTACCCAGAAGTACTAGGTGCCATAAATTGCATACATGCAGAAATTAAGGCATCGTCCAGTGAAAGGGGTGGGGTTTACATTAAAAGAAAGGGCTACCACTCTATCAACTGCCATGTTATGGTTAATGCCAAAGGAATAGTCTTGAATGTGTGTGCTGGCAATCCTAGCAGTTACCATGACTCACATATCTGGCACATGTCGCTGTACCAGGTGTTTTTTTAGGAGGGATATCCCCACAGTGGCATTTACTGAGGGATGCAGGCTATGCACTGGAACCATGGCTGATGACACCAATCAGAAAGGCACACACACATCCATGGAAGAAAGCCATAATGAGGCACACCTTCAAACAAGAAATATTATAGAGCATGTGTTTGGGCTGCTGAAGTCACAGTTCTGACGCCTTGATACATCTGGTGGATGCTTGCAGTACAATCCACAGAAATGTACTGAAATATTCCCAGAATGTGCCATGCTACACAACATAATCCTGAGAAAACAGCTTCAGTGGGAACATCAAGGGGAAGGGACACACATCCCACCACCAATGCCAAGGTCACCACAGCCACAGGCAGATGAGGAGTCACAGGGGGAACCACTAGCTGATGTGGGTGTAGGCAGACGTAGGTGTGCTCAGTATGCCCTTGCACTGGCTAAGAGGCAATGCACAGTGCATTCACTCACCACCTACGGGCCTAAAACCTTCCTCCTACTCACATACATATAGTAACATTGATGCCAGGCAACTCGCACAACTTTTACCACCCAGTGTATTGGCTGTGTACTGCTTACAACAGACCGAGTCAGCCCTGAACTAAAACTGTGTCAACTGCTGTATTTATAGGTCTATATCACTTCATTGAATCTCAAATCTGTGAACGCCTATTAAATGAACACCTATTTTCGAATCGACTAATCATTGAACTGAGTTTTCAGTGAAATTTTTCTTAGGGCAAACCAATGGTTGGCCGCCATCTGGAATTTGCCCTTTTCCCTATTGTAGTGCATTCTCGGAGTTGGTATATTTATTTAGCGAGGGTGTGAGGGGTGTAGCCCCCACCTGGGTAGGTGTTAAGTTTTATGGTTTTGTTCACGGTCGCTTACCTTTGGTTTGTCCGAGGAAAAATTTCACTGAAAACTCAGTTTGATGATTAGTAGCTTCAAAGAATAGGTGTTTGATGAATAGGCTTTCGCTGATTGTGATTCAATGATGTGATATAGATCCATACTTACAAGTTAAGTCCTGAACTGAAGTGTATTGTTTATTAATATGACTGTGTAGCATATCCTTGTATATCATTACTTAGTGACTTATGTGTCCATTACTAAGTAGTAGGCTTCAAGCATCAAAGATTCATGCAGCCATATATCTCAAAAGTACTGATGATCACTGTATGCCCTCAGTTTAGTACCATCTGTTTGTACCGATAAATAATTAAAGAGTGAAATTAGAACATGATACATATTGCAATTTCTGACTTCACAACCCTCACAAGATCATTCACTATAAAGTTGGGAAATGTTGACACTATCAATTGTCTAACTTTTCAAGCCCAATATAAGTCAAAGGTAAATTAGCAGTTCAACACCAGAAATGCAGATATACTAAGCACTGAGATAGCTATGCTCCCTGAGCGTCATGCACAAAGCTTTTCTATCCCTGAGTCCAAAAGGTAGAAAACAGGTATATGGCACAGCTATCATCACTTGCACAGGGTGTTATGTGTGGGGGGAGGCAAGAAGCCTAGGCTGACACAAAAGTTCAGTGAGTGTGTCTGAGTAAGAAAGAAAAGAAGGCAGACATGTGGATAAACCAACAAATGGCCAGTGAGACAAAATGAGTAACTGTTGTGTCTGTCCGTAGGAGTCCTTTAGGTGAAATTGGTGTGTGAGTGCCTGCAAGAACACAGCAAAGCTCTGTGCTAGCTCTCCATCTTGGTATGTTGGATACATGTGAGCCATGCAAGGTAGAGGTGACAGTTCATCATTGTCATCCCCAACCATGAGAACTTGCTCTGTCAGAAATTGCAGTGGTGCCTCCACACCCAAGGTCAGATGCAGTACTGCAACCTGAACATGTCTGATGTCTGCTAGAGAAGCTCCCTTTATGGGGACACCCAGGAACATGACCACATGGCCTGCCACATATGGGTGTGGACAGCACACTCACTGAGAGAGCAGTGGAAGTACTGCCACTATGGGAGCGTGACCAGGCATAGCCACATTGGCTGACAGCAGATGATGTGGCTGAACAATGCCCATGAGGATATCCTTCCCCTCCCAGCAGATGTTCCATCACAGACACTGTTTGTTCCATGAAAGACACCCCTCAATACATCACAAACAACCCTCATTCCAATGTGTCATTCATCTGATCCAGTGAATCAAAGACACAGTAGAGGCAGTCATGCATGTCAGACTGTGCCACATCCACAACCCTGAGCATTTGTTTGGAGCACCTATGGGAACACGCTTGTGCCACCTTGATGACCCTAAACATATACTAAATGGCATGGGAAGAGACACCTGTAACAGGTGGAGGAGGACAGCAGCCCCTCTCCAAGCACCCTTATCAATCCTCTTGCATGACACCTTACCCACGCATTGGCTATGGCCAGGTTCAACAGGCCCTGAAGCCACAGTAGCCACACTTCCCTAATCAATGTCCTTGCCCCCTACCTGTCTAATATTTGTGGGCTCACTGAACTGGGTAGGCATACGCCTACTGGCTGTGTCAAATGAAGATGCAGGGGATGGCTGTATGTCAACCTCAGTGTCAGATTCCACCTCTGCACCTCCTGACTGTGCCTCACATTGGCCACCATCATCATCAGAGTCTGCTGATGCATTGACATCAGATGGCATAGGGCCCACATTCCCACTGTCAAGATCACCTGTGATAAAAAGCAAGAAACACAGCAATAAACTAATACCTGCACTATTTTAGTGCAATATATGCCAACAAACTAACAGTACTGCCACTATTACAGACAGTACAGCAATACACACAACAGGCCTGATATCATCCCATACTACAATATTTCATTAAATTGTTCAGCAGTACTGACATAAAAATGTTTGACTTACCATCTGCAGATGAGATGCTCATCTGTAGTCCAGACAGTCCTGGAAGAAGTTAAGCAAGAGGTAAGGGCAACATCATCACAATTAACAGTAACACAGTGGGTAATACACTTACCCCTTTATATGTCCATTAACTATAATTTCAACAAGAATGTGGCTGACAGCTCTAACCTAAGCTTATAACTGTAGCAATCTTTAATCCCCTGCCCCACAAAACAGACATGTGACATAGAATTAACTTATTGATTTCAATTGTTTTACAATACAACACTATTCAACCGTTTATTTTATTTTTATTTATTTTACATTTGTTAACCAGGTTAGTCTGGCTGAGCTTTTGGCTCATTTTCAGCAGAGACCCAGGGAGAAAAGCTCCCCAGGACTAGAAAACAATTTATTAAATTTTAGTAACATAGTAGTAACAATCAGCTATAGGATCTTACAAGCAGAGACCTGGAGAGAAAAAAGCTCCTCAGGCAATTCAGTTATACAGAGTATTAACAATTGGCAGACAAGTATGTGAGTTGTTACAAACAAGGTTTTAAACAATTAGCAGAAAAAAATGTGACTAGTTACAATGTTATTTAAGCTTCTTAGAGCAAAATGAGTTAATAGGCAGATGCTTATTTAAAGTGGGCAGGATCTAGTTGTATAGGAGTTTGGAAACAAGAAAGGAAAGTAAGAATGGCTAGTAGGAGATGTAGGGGAGGTAGAGTATAGTAGACAGACTAGACAGGTAGGTTGTTGTTAAGATAGCAAAGTCTACCTGGAAGGTCCTCCTGGGATGTGCTTGCTGTCTCAGAAATTGTTGCTTCGAAATCCAGGACATGTTGTACTGCACTCTCTTGGGAGCTGTCTAGATCTCTGATATTGGTCAGGGACTCTTCATTGGAGGTTAATGGTGGTTCCCTAACAGGCCCTCCCGCACTATCTTGTCATGGCCCACTGCAGCTGCTCTCCTCCATGCAGATGTGATCATGTCAGTGCCCTGTGGCACACCTGCTCATATTTCCTGCCATAGCCAACCACGGCATTGACATCATTCTCAATCCGCCACCATCTTTGCATCCTACATGTCAAATCTCCCTATCCTCTTTCCAGCTGAAAAGCACCATGTTGCATAAAGCCATCTACAATCACTTGGTTTTTGCATCAGTGAAGGGGCATCTCCATGGATTGACATGTCTTGGTGACATACTCATAGGTGTCCTAAAACACAACAGAAGGATAATACACATAAGTGTCATATAACTACAGAATAACTGTTCCCAGATAAAAGGTAGCCACTCAGTATTACCCACTGGAGAAATGTAAAACAGTTTAGAGATGTGAAATAATAATAACAAGCAGGATGCAAAACAAGGAGAGTAACAAGAGCAACATATCCTTGTTTGTGCCATAACAGTCACTCAGCTTTGTCCCCCCCCAAAACCAACAGTCAATCCTTGTTTCTGCTATAATTGTAACTCACTTTTTGCTCCCACCAAAAGAACAGTCTATCCTTGTTTGTGCCATAACAGTAACTCACCTTTGCCCCCTGAAAAAATAGCCCATCCTTCTTTGTGCCATAACAGTAACTCGGCTTTGCTCCCCCCACCCAAGACAACAGACAAATGACTCATTTTGCTAACAAACCATCTTTGAAATGCTAAAAATGCTATCAAAGGACATGTCTCTGAAATATTTTACATATTTATCACACATCATTCCATTTTCATGTATTGGTAAGCATGCATACCTCTGAAATGGCTTGACAAACATGCCCAAGCCATCAGTACACTTCTAACTAATGCATACAGATAAAACTGTAGAAGCCTTTGCTTCAGATTTTTCTTAAATACATTCCAGCATATGTTGTATGTAGGTGACAAAATGGAAGCATACCTTCTGAAGTTCAGTACACCTCTGTAGACATATATATTCTTAAGAAAAATGTTTTTTGCAGTCTTGCAAACATATACAAATCTCCTCACCATCATTTTGCCAGACTACATGGTTGCCTTTTTATATGGTATAGGTTCAGGGCTGTTAGCACTGTGAATATGCAAATGAGGTGTGAACTCATTAGAATTGCTGAATCCCAAAAACTTGGATGGGTGTAGGAGATGTAAACATAGTGCAGGCACTCACTCAGTGTTTGTTTTTAATAGATTGCACATGTGAATGATTAGTGGTTAGGAGAAGGAAAACACAACAGCACTGCAGGCTGCCTTACTTCCGCTAGGTATGTCAGGTATCTAGAAAGTGTTAGATGTAAGGTTGGAAATATAAATAAGCAGCACACAAGTCATAGGTTGTGTTTCTTAACATCAAACCTGCCACTGCACATGATATTATTTCCATTTAATATCCTCCAACATTTTAAGGCCAATAATATAGAATGGCTTACAAACCACGTCTCAGATTACTGCTCAGATAAATGAAGAATGGCCAACATACACAGAAATGTAAGGCAGAAGTGTATACTTGCAAGCAATAATCATGACAGATTGTGTGATCACTAGGTGCACTACATCCAAAACTAATACATGCACAAATAACACTTGTATGGTTTGATATCGGTCTAGATGGTGTTGCAGTTGATTGTATGCATATTGATTTAAGTTCTTTGCTGCAAAGCTGTTTTTGTGACAAAGAGAGATAAGACACCCATTCTGTGTCTGACGGTACATTGGTGTGAGAGTTCTAATCCAGATTATGTAGAAATATCTCATGTTATTTGTCATAAATTGCTTTTCAAGTACCTCTCCTTTTTTCTTTCTTTTTTTTGGGGGTGGGCACAACTGGCCAGACTGGACCCAGACAGAAACTGGATCCATTCAATTAATACTATTAGGCATTGTGAAAATCTGCTAAGCAATGTTCCATGGCAGTTAACACTGAGACCTTAAGAATGATAAGTAAACTAGGGAATGTCATGCAACTATTCCTGTGGCAGTAGGTATAAGTGTAGGGCTGGAGTACAAATGGTCCTGAGTTGTAGTATAGGGTGTGCAACCTTTGTTTTACTGTTGTGACATGGCAACAGGTATAACTGTCGGACTGTCATAACCATGGTCCTTGGTTCAAATACAGCATATTCCATATACTTTTACTGTAGTTCCACTTCCCATTATAGTCAGTATAACTTATGACATTTGACATGGTTTAACTGATATTAGTTATATGTATGAGGCCTGAGGCAAAATGTTATGTCAGTCATGTATTCATTTATCTTTGTATTATCACATTTATTCTCAAATGTATGACTGTGGGTATATTGTGTATTATTCTTGTAAGTATATTTCTGCTATCTGGACTGCCATGTCCTTTGCGTTTGTCTAACTCACATACACAACTGCATGTACATCCAATAACCTTTAATTTGCTTTGCTTGCTAATGTTGGGCTCTACTTACCATCACACAAACATGGTACATGGAGGAGTCCTCTGCCCAGCACCATGTTTGTGCAATGGTAAGCATAGTGCAACATTTTCAAATAATGTGCATGCTTCCAGTAAAGGAAATGACTTGAATTGGTTGGACAGTATCATTCTCCATTGGTCTAGATTCATGGCAGGCATTTTTGGGGAAGGTCTCAGGTTTAAGGCACAGAAATGGGGTTTCCAAGAGTCCAACATTTTTATTGCACTCCTATTGAAAAACCACAATGCCAGGCTTATGCAGGGGGACAATTCTGACTCTCACTATAACTCTGAAGCTTGGAATAGTTTAGCCTGGGCTGTAACCAGTGCCACTAGTATATGCTGCACTGGTGAGCCATGTAGGCATCACTACAATGAACTTCGGAAGAGGAACAGGGATACCCTCAACCATCAGATCAGGGAATTTAGGACTGTGGACATCCCACACCTGTGTAATTATCAACTACAGAGAATACTTGTAAGACTTAAAAGCTGAATATAGGCAAGACAGGTATTTATTATAGTATTCTGTTCTGTTCTGTTTTTTCCACAGCTGCCAGGGACCATGAGATCAATGTACTAACCCATGGAGTTAGATTGGCAAGGATGGGGGAAACATGTGGTATGTATGCAGCAGAATTGTAGTGTTATTCCAGCTTTAAAAGCTAAAGATAGCTTTTTTGGTATTTTATAGGGTTGTATCAAATTGAGCATGTGTATCTCAACTATAAAATCAAGTATGCAAGCATTAGTCTGTAGCACAAACCAAGAGTACAATATTAGACTTTAGTTAAAGGTTGTGGGTTCAACGACCACACTTCCCAAATATACAATAATGTGAATTCTTCAATTATGTGTAATTTAAAGGTTTTAAAGTAAAACCTCTACACCAGAGGCACACATGTCCTACTGTAAACTGTAATCTGTATAATTATAACATGCATATGTACAGCTGCTGCAATCCATAGTATACTGTACATCCGTTAGGAGCTGATAGTCTTAAAAGTAAAAGTTATCTATTAAGAGCTGTAGTCTTAAAAGTAAAAATTAAGATAATAGAGTCAATTAATTGTATTAATGCTTTGTATGTCACATATCAAGCTACTAATGTTATCTTTTTTCTCTCACCCCACCCCTTATCTTCTTTTTTTATTTTTATTTTTATTTTATTTCTTTTTTTATTACATAACACCAAATTATGTCTATGTCATCCATGTATACATGTATACCATATCACTAAAAGCTCCACAGCACAGTGGGGTAGGCCTGTCCCACAGGATCCACCTACCCCCCTCCACCGACTCCAGCAACATTGCCTAGCATGTCTAGGAGCCAAATCGACAGCACTGCCTCTGCTACCCCTGCACTACCTGCCCGCCTAGGTAGTCCTGCCCCAGTGATAGGTCCTGTGGTACCCTGTGGGAGCAGTGGCAGAGGTGGTGATTTTATCACCTGTGCTGAATTGCCAGGGATGGTGCTTAGGATTGTTTGCCGCACTGTTGGTGCATGCCTATGCCAGTAGGGGAGGCTGCTCTCCCTCATTTTATGTAATAGTAGGAGGAGATGCAAGCATTAGGCACCTCAGCCAGCATCAGAGTGATGTGATAGTGATGACAGTCCATTGTGTGAGAACTCATTTCTCACTGTCACCTGGCTTGACAACCATGGGTTTGTGATGCCCCCCCACCCAAATCATGGTGTCCCCCAAACTTTTGTGTCCATCACTGTCCTTGTCTCTTGTCTTGTTTGTCTTGTCTGTTTGCAATTGCTGCCTCACCTACCAACTTACCTCACCCAGACATTCTTATATCCCTTCCACAACATTCTTGCCTCGCTCTCAAACAAAATGGTAGCACCTGTCCCAAAAAAAATCTTCCTATATATAGCTCTCCATTTCAAGCATGTGTCTTCTTGACAGAATTGATTGGGTCCAATTGGCTATACAACATGATCATGTTGTGGTCACCCCCCCTCTGGAGGTGACAGTACACATTAAATTAATATTTAAAGATTACATTCACTTTACACTGTTAAAGAAATGGATAGCAATGGTTCATTCCTACCTTCCTCCTGCACATTCATTCCCTGCTTTCCATTTGTTCTTGCCCTATTTGCTCTCCATTTCACCACTGTCCTATTTTCCCCATTTATTTTCTTTAATGCATTATTGCATGATGGTGGAAATCAGACACCAACCCACAACAAAGGTAATATGAAAGTACTTAAAAGTATTACATAGAGCTGTATTTGAACCCAGTACCATCTGACCCCAAAAGGGAATGTATCACTACATTAGCTGCATTAACACATGCTGCCACACAGTCAGTTAAGTGACAGGTGTATTCCAGAGACTGAATATTTTCAGACTTTGTTCTTCCTCCTGCTTGCTCTCCACTTCAGCAATTTCCTATCTCTCCCATTTTAACACCTTTATTCTGGTCAAAAAAATCACACACAACACACATAAGGAGCAGAAAAAGCAATGTATCCCTTCAATTTTTGGGTTCCATGTTTGTGAGGAGGTGAGCATTGTGCACCAATGCACAGCAACGGTGAGTGGCAGAAAAATGCAGCAACACATCTTGTATAAACAATTCATGTCATTGCATTCTCACTCTGTAATGAAAAGTATTTTAAAGTGTTAGATAAGCCTGTACTCGAACCCAGTAATGTCTGGGCCAAAAAAAGGAATGTATCAATGCATTAACACATGCTGCCACAGAGTAATTTAAGCAGCAGGTGTATTTCATAGACTCAATACTAACTGTCAGACTTCAGTAATGTAGCTCACGTTTGTGCACCACTTACCTATGCATAAACATGTGTATCTCACATCCATATGCACTTTGCTAACTGTTGCACAAACCCGCTGCTCGCCATGCTATGGAAATGTTTATATTATGCTTTATTACTGCTGTTTACTGTCCATTCCCTGTGTATGATATGAAATTACACATATAAACATTACAGACTGAGGACCCTAGCTAAAAATATGTCACATATTTACAATACATTCATCTGTTGCCAACCCCAAAGCACTGCAACCCTGGTGTCTCAGTACCTTTACCACACACACACACA
>NC_056738.1:246733797-246741297 GCF_019279795.1 Protopterus annectens
ACTCTCCAGATGGACTTTGTTCCTGTAGAAGGGTGTACAGTGGTATGCATCCATTTGAATGGGCTGAGGACAGCACCTGATGCATGCATGTATAGACACATCCTGACTCTTCTGATCTGTGAGGTAGACCAATATGTCATCATGGACCTTCTCTAAATGGACACTAGTAATATCTTGGCTGCATGCAACAGACTTGTGTGAGTTTTTGATGCTACATCTATGTCTGTTACATCTGTCAGACATAATATCTTGGCTGCATGCAGCAGACGTGTGTAAGTTTTGGATGCTACATCTATGTCTGTTACATCTGTCAGATGTCCATAAAGAGCATAATCCTGTGGAAATTGAAAAGACCAAGACAGTCAACAGGAGTCCACAATTAGGTATTCACTCTACAATGACAGATGTGGACATCAACACCTATATCATCAAGTGGGTAGAACAGTGGATCACATATGTGGTATATAAATATGTAGAAATGTGTGAAATTACCTATAGCTCATGAGCAATGATCAAGTGTGTACATCAAGGCTGTCTGCTAAGCCCTTTCCTGACCATGATTGAAATCATAGACATCAGGAATGACATACAAATACTGTGTCCCAACAGCTCTCTGGAGGACTACAGATTGTGGACAATAATTGACTATAACTGTGATATTGATATAATGCAGACAGTATCAACACACATCAAAGATTGCTGCCACAGCCACAACAACAAATGAGACTAAAAAAATGTGAAGATTTATTTTGTTATGCAAACAAGTGCACAAAACAAGGATCATGTGGACATCACACCCTATCAGCAGACCAGTTGTTATGTGGCCTGAGGCCTGGGATATATGGTATGTGACATGTCCATCAGCCTGGTCCATGGTGGTGAGTACTCCCTTGTATGTAACACAACTACTAAGTATGTGCAGGACATCCACATGACAGGCCATAATACCTTCATAGTTTACAGCCTTCACCACACCAATACTTGAATACAATGTGCCCTTCCTCATGTCCCTCCATACACATCTTCCAATGATGTGTAACTGAAGTCACTGTGAGCTGTCACTCATCTATTTATGCATACTTAGGTATTATTTTTTTTGTATAAACATTACTGTCTTATGGCACAGAACCCCCATCAAGGTGTAATACCACATGTATGTGGGATATCTGTTTTGGTAATGCAATCATAATATACATAGCTGTTTAATGACATTGATTATGTAGTTTACATTCATGATACTGCAGACTGTGACATATATATATCTGCCATACACACTAGTCAACTAGCCTGTAGTGATCATAATGTCAAGTGTGTCTCTGCACACCTTCTGCATATGTTAGTGTCAGGAGAATGTGCTTGATTACACTCATAGATTGCTGGCATGTCCTAATAGTTGCACAAGGTTATTGGTGCAGAACCATCTATGCTCACTCACAAACACGTGTTGTATCATAGACATGGGTATTACTGCTAGTAGTATTCAGATATTGTCCATGATTGTGAGTGATGGTGTTACTGTTGGCCATCAGCTTGTATCTGTGGACTACTTGTTGGAAGCCTCTGATGACAATACAGACATACTTAGGCAAATCAGTTTGCACAGCTTCACAATATGCATCCAACTTCAATTGTATTTAACATCCATGATACATGTCGCCTGCATTGTTCATGTCTGGATGGTTACATCACACAGACATCCTCCACTATTATGTCACCTTGTGTGATAGTCACATCATATGCATTTATCAATGTGTAGGCTGTACTGTGCCATGTGTAGATGTGATTAGTGTTCTTGTTGCAACTGTTTTCCTTTTTATATTTGCTAATGTGTGGTACATTACAATGTTTCACCTGTCCTCCTTCATGGTGTTCATTCCTAAACTTAATCTGTGTGTCTCTATTCAATTACACTTCCCATGACTGTTTCTTATAAATGGCAGTCCATGTACCCTTACAGATCATTGACACAACTTGTACAGCCTGCCTGTAGTGGGATTCCACAATACTCAGCACTATATACACTGTCCTGTCCTATCCCCATAACATAATGCATTAATACATGAAAAACCCAGGTGGTCTTTGTGGCATTCCATGCAATCCCGCTAGCTCGGTATGCTGTAGCGTACACATAAACTGTCCTGTCCTGACACACCGTCCTGCCCCACAACATAATACATTAATATATGAAAAAACTTTGGTGGTCCTTGTGGCATTCCATGCAATCCCGATAGTCCAGTGTGATGGACTGTACACATACACTGTCCTGTCCTGATACACTTTTTCCTGTCCTGTCCCTGAAACATAATACATTAATATATGAAAATCTCTGGTGGCCCTTGTAGCATTCCACACAGTCCAAAAGGCCCAGTATGCTGGAGAGTACACATACACTGTCCTGTCCTGATACACTGTCCTGTCCTGTCCCCACAACATAATACATTAATATATGAAAAACTCTGGTAGTCCTTGTGGCATTCAGCACAACCCTGCTAGCCCAGTATGCTGGAGTGTACAAATACACTGTCCTGTCCTGTCCCTGCAACATAATGCATTAATATATGAAAAAAAAACATGGTGGTCCTTGTGGCATTCTGCACAATCCTACCACAAAACCCTACTTGCTTATGTTTGAAGGTGAACCTTGGCATAAAAATTCATTAAGCACTGCTGCTCACCTCGCAAAAACATAAACTCCTTGCAGGCTTCATACGAAGCCTTTGTGGAGTTTAATGAATCCCTGGGTACTTCTTTTTTCCTGTTTAGAAAAAAAAATCCATCAATTTCTGTCATATCGTGTAAACCATTACTTTCTCTTAAGTTAATTCAAATCCTACTTTTCTCAATAAACAATGCAAAATGATCAACCATTTTTTTCAACCACAGCCTCTTTTTGTCTGTTATTATGATGTTATCTGTCTATGATAGAAAACTAGCAATATCAACTCCCTGTCCATGATATAGTACTTTTAGCATCCTATCCTGTATTCCATTTGCTGCATCCTTCATGATCAAGGCAAATGATATACTGCTCAGAGGACATCCCTACCTTACACCCCACCCCGCTGATATACATTTACTCAACCCATTTATTAAAATCCTCACCTTTTTTCCACATTCAGATTTAAATATTCTGAGTGTTTGTCTTAGTTAGTTAATTAATTAATTAGTTAGTTCATTGTTGCATTTATTTATCAGCATGATCTGACTGGGTAGGCAAGCTGCCCTTTTCAGCAGAGGCCCAGAAAGTAAATTCCACAATAAAATGAGTAAACAGTAAACCAAGTAGTTAGTACATTTTAGACAATAAGCATAAATGCACTTTAGGTCAATATAAGCTACTCACAGTTTGATAAAGATTTTCCACACCCGATGTGAAAATAGTAAACAGTGCAATAAAAAATGTCATGCAGTGTTACATACAAACCTTTGTGACAGAAGCTTTATGGCAGAAACAAATTTGTAAACTGTGAGGCTAACAATAATTGTAGGAGGTTCTTTGAAGTTTAAAGACCAGATTGTGGTTATATCAGGATAACTATGAAAGCCATATATTGAGTAGATAGGCTATATAGAGCTTAGAGAGTAGAGAGGCCCAGGAAAAGAGGTTGAGAGAGAGTCAGCATTTGTTATCCCAAGACAGATACAAATGGATAGCCAAGAATTTCTTAGTTGCTCCTCTTAAGTGTAGTTTGAAAGACTTACTGTTTTCCAATATTCTAAGAGAGAAAGACAGAGACAGCAAGGAGTATGAAATCCTAGGTTTTAGGGAGAGGAGATAAGTATAGGGATTTCCAACAGTATTGTTTGATTTAGTCACAGTTAACTGCACCTTGTCAGAAGAGTGCAGTGATCTTTTAGGACTGTAGCTGGAGAATATTGCTTAGACTTTGGTATTTGACTGTGTTTATGTATCATGACAAGCTGTTATCAGATTAAATAGTGTCTTAAATCCAGCTACTTAGGTTATTTTAGTGCACGTTAGTGACGTGTCCTAGAATGTTGGTTGGCAGCAGACGTTGCAATTTTATTATAGCACTGGTTAAGTAAGGAGGGTAGATTGGATTGTAAATTGATGAGTATAGGGGCTGCATATAGGAGAAGAGTAGGGATTACAATAGATGAGACAATGATTATCCTAGCCTGCTCTTTTAGGTAGGGTTTGGCTTTGATGTGTTTTCTTTAAAGCCTGTTTTATGCGGTAGTGTAATTTTAGGTTTTCATCAATGTTAAACCCTATTAGTTTGGCATGGGTCACCATTTCTATCTTGTTATTGTTTGATGACAGAACTGAGAAGGATTTTTTTGGTTGGATAGTTGCTTAGGGATGGATAAGATAAATTTGGATTTTTGGGGGTGGAGAGGTAAGAAGGATCTGCATGTCAGTTAGCCAAGTCTTGAACTGTGAGAGAGCATCTTGAGTGTACCATTGTAGCTGAACCATATTTTAGCAGAGTAGATACTTATGGAATTGTCTGCTTATTGGTTGATGGTTGCTTGCTTGCTTGCTTGGTGGATAAATGCAAGTCATTAATGACTTTATTAAAAAGCAGTGGACCTAATATAGAACCTTGAGGGACTCCAATTGTTACATGTAGAAGGACAGAGATGTTGTTTTGAAACTTTACAGGGTGTTGTCTGTTTGAGAGGTAACTGCTAAACTAGGTTAGTGAGACTATCAAAGCCTAGAAAAGACATCCTGTATAGTTTGTTTTGGTGTGACACCATGTCAGAGGACTTGGACAGATCAATAAATATGGAAGAGATAATGTTATTGTTGTTTCTGCTTTGATTTGCTGGTGTAACAACATTTAGTAGTGCAATGGTGCTGCTGTGAAGTAGATGTACATCATGCTGCATTTGGGAAAGTGGTGAGTGTTCAGTAATATAGGTAATTACTTTGGATTGCATATGCTTTTCAAGTACTTTAGACATAGCTGGCTATGGGCCTGTAACTGAACAGGTCAAAGAAGTTTCCACGCATATGTAGGGTAAGTATGTTGGATTATTTCCCCACAGAATGGGAACACAGATTTCCTTGATAAACCTGTTTATTATAATGGACGCAGGGCATCCCAGATCATCAAAAGATATTTTGATAAATTCAGCTGGCAAATTGTCTAGGACAAGGGGGATGGATCTCAACATTTTAAAATAGTTTTCTGATAGTGGAGGTTGGAATAAGTTGGTATTAGAGAGCTTGGGAATGAGCTGTGGGGTCTGGGGGTGTTATTCTAGTTGAAGAAGATTGTAAATTCTGTTGCCTCTAGCTTAAACCTAAAAAGTATGAGTTAAATAATTAAATAGGTTAGCAATGGAGTCTTCGTGTGTATCAGCTTTGGGGCTAGTTTGGGTCATGAAGGTTAGATGCAGGAGTTTGTTGATGGTAGACCAGAATATTTTATTTGCTGTTTGTAAATATATATATATATATATATATATATATATATATATATATATATATATATATATATATATATATTTAGTCAGCCTGGATTCTGATTTTAGTAGTACTTCTAAGTTGAGTGCAGTTCTATTTCGTGGTGTAAATTTTGGGATTTTTCCAGGTTCTCATTGCTTTATCCCTGCTTCTCATGATCGGGATCTGTCTAATGTCCTTTGTTACCCAGAAAGCTAGGTTAATTTAGTTAGCTTAATCCTTATGGATGAGACCTCATTTAGTATTTTTAGAAATGTTGTATTAAATAGTGCTACTGTTTCATCTAAGCTGATTGTGTTTAGCATTCCCAATTTTATTAATTTTGTTTGTATTGAAATAGTCTTTGTTGAAGGTAGAAAGATTGTGAGGAAGGTTATAGCAATGTTATTTTTGGTTATAAATGTGCTCTCTTATTGAGAGAATAGACAGGTGGTCACTAAGGGTGTCAGGAATAATATTAGCATTTGCTTTTTTGCCTGGTTTATTTGTAAGGATCCAATCTAAGATAAAACTTCTATCAGTAAATTTTTTTATCTGGTAGGAAATTAGATGGGTTGAGTGAACCCATATAAGTTTGTTTGCATATGTATGGTTTTCATTAATTATGGTTTACCAGTTATTATTCATAGCATCTAATATTATGATTTCTTGAAAGATACTGGTTGAAATCCAGGAGAGGAATTCTTCAATAGTGTTTATTATCAGGGAATATGTAGACACCTATTATGCATAGATTCTTGCAGGTGTTGCTTTTGAGAGATGATAGAAGTATTTCAGCATTTTGGCATGGGAAAGGGGTTTTGTGGGTTTAGGGGCCAATTAAGCTATTTTTGTAGATGATTGTTATTCTGCAATATTTTCATAAGTTGTGCATAGCCTTAGAAAGTTGCATTCAGGTGATAATATTTCATTATCCATTATATCTAGTGTGAGCCAGGATTCAGTGATGGCTATTATGTCTGGATTGTAATGAGCTATCCAGACATGTAATTCTGGCAGTTTGTTGCCAGTACTTCTGAGGTATCTGGAATAGAGGTGAAGACCAGAAAACTGATTCAGTGGTGGTTTTTGATCAGGGTTATTTTGGAGTTTAGTGAAATTCTTGTGTTTAGAAGAGTTGTTTGGGCCTGGATTAGGTAGATATGACCCCAAGCTGTCAGATAAAGCATCTAGATGGTGTAGTAGTAGAACTACTTGTATTTCGGCTTGGGTTTAATTCTTAGATTATGCAGGGAGGAGATGCAGTTCAGCATTTATTTTTAAAAAGGTTGATGTTTGATGTGCTGTAAAGGAAGGGTGCTATACTTAAGTTGTAGTAGGTGATAAGTGGGAGAAAGGCAGCAGTATTGTGTCTACTGAGATAGCTGTTTGGGAGGGACTGTTGGTAGGATGCACTTGGGAAAAGTATATGAGAGAAAAAAGCATGAGTAAGTTAAGGGACAACATACTTGAGAGGAGGGAATGCAGCATAACAGAAGAATATTAGTGTGGAGTTGGTGTACTGAGCTTTAGAGTGAAAATGGAGTGATGGGACTGGTTGGTATAGTGCAGTGGTTCGTGAGTATATGAGAAGATAAATGTGGCTTAGGATGTAGTGGCTAGGAGCTAGGGGTGGGGTAGGGAAGCTAAGTGAGCCTGACTGTTAGAAAGAGTAAAGAGGGTGCATTTTCCCTTCGCTTAGACAGCTCTTCCCATATTGCTCTAATACATTCCATAAGTATTCAGAGTCCGCTTTTTCAAAAGCCTTACTTGCATCACCTGTCATCGTTTTGCAGTCTTCCTGACTATTGGTTATCTAATCTATTATTTCCGTAATTAAAACTAGTAGATCTTTGAATTTCTTATCCTTTATACCATCAATTCCTGATGTGATTACTTCTTTTTATAACTTTTTGAATCTATGCTGCATAGTTTTCATGAAAGTCTTATAATCATATTGTTTGATGTAATACGTCTCCAATTTTTACTCTCTCTCTTATCCTTCTTCTAAATACATTTTATTAGCTCTCCACATATCTTCCTTTGAAAAGCCTATAGCTATGGTTTAACTTAAAATATTCACC
>NC_056738.1:246746297-247011297 GCF_019279795.1 Protopterus annectens
TCAAATTATCCCAGCATCTGAAAATAGATAAACAGGATACATTTTCTGTGTTCTTGGTCTCTGTTATGGTCTCTGTTTGTCTTTGCATTTTGCATGTTATTTTTGGAACCCCCAAAGACATTTCTTTCACACTGCTTAAGCCATTGTCACTAACATTTCAGTCTGGAAAATAGGATTGCACTGTGTTAGAGAAAAGTCAGGCAAGTTCTGTTCATTTTTCTCTAACTTTGTGTAATCTCAGAGTTGGTATACCAAAGTGGCAGGGCTTGTGTGGATGAAGGCCCAGCTGCAAAGTACTTGCTTACATTAGCCACTTAGGGCCACTACATTCTCAAGCCAGTATGTAATCTAGCAGTTACTTTAAACATTATAACCTTCTGATACATTTTTATATAGTATGAGTTGTGTTGCCATTATTTTTTATCATCACTGCTACATTTTATATCCAAGGATATTTAACAAGAGAAGAGTCAGACTTAATAGTATGTATATCTATTGCATGGAACTTTAAAAGAAGAAGAAATAGAATGTAAAATCTGGAGTTTTAATGCATTCATTTTTACATTTGGGGATGAATTGTTACAGTTAAGAATATAATATCAGAAAGAAATTTTAACCACGTACCATTTCAAGCACTTCATGTTACACCTGGCAGCTTCACATTATTTAATTTGTCCATTGCAATATTTGTAATGTTGAATAATTTTCATTATTTACAAAAAAGAATGAAAAATAGCATAATTGTTCTTATTAAAATGGTGAAAACCCTCATCAAAGGCATAAAGTCCATACTAGATCTTGTATTATCTGATGATACATTTGCCGCTTTTTTGATTGTATAAAACGTTAGAGTAGTATAAAAACTGGACATAATAAAACATACCCCACTTAACAACAGCAAACCTTAATTATATTAGTGCACCTTCAAATACAATAGATTGTAAAGACTGATATTTTTGCCCTGAGAGTATGAATGATTGTACTGTCATGTCCATCCTCACCCCTTCCCTTGCTATTTTGAAAATAAGAACATCTCCTAAGCTATCCTGGTCCCTCAATAATTATAGTTATCACTATTATAGTGTTGTATCACACAGGTACAATATCTTCCTCCAACATCAGATGGCAATGAAGCTAGTGTAATGTTTCTTTGTTCCTCCCTTTCAAATAAAAGGTACTTGAATATCAATCTGCGTTTATTTTAGAACCCTCTGCTTCCATTGTATAATTTCTGGAAGGAGTGCTAATGTCCACCTACAAGTGATACATGTCTGTTCCATTGTTAATAAAAAAATGGTATGCATCTAATTGATTTTTGCTACTTTTTCCTCTATGTTTGTCTTAAGCAAGAAATATTAATGAATTTAAATGGGCTATCTAAGTTCACTGGAATACAGGATAGGAACCATTGCCAATAGGAGAACAGGAATATATGCAGCAACAAAATGTTGGCTTAGTCTCCTTTAGCATCATAATTGCATCTCCAGCATGCAGGAAGTTCAGTGTAAAGCATTCTGAAAAATCCACGCATGAGTATAAAAGGACTGCTGAGGATCTTCCAGACATAGATTTTCCATTTACCTACTTGGACAGTGTTCATAAAGCCTCTATGACCTCATCAGCTCATATGATGATTTTTGAATCAGTGCTCAAAAAGGTATCTCTCATGAAGTGAAGAAATTAGGCCCCTTACATGGTATCAGAAGATACCTGAATTTCACTACCTTAGATATCACCCGTTTCTAGCCAACATTAGAAAAACCACATCACTATACCGTTTCTACTCACATATCACAAATAAATGCCTGATTTGGTGGAACTCATAAAGTCTCTTTTAGAAATGCCATAGTCCAACTTATGTGCCACAAATGCTTTGATTTTTATTAACAGAATTTATCTGAATTTACTGTTTGACAGTATTTCATTATCCCCACTAACTGTGAATTAGAAAAAAATACATAGTTCCATCTGTATAAATGAAGATATTTGCCTGGTATCATATTTCACATTCCTTTGAAGGCACTTACCTGTTTTTTTTTGAAGATCTTGATGTAGGATCTAGTACCCTTTAAGGTTTATGCATTTAAGACTAAGGACTGAACAACAACTGTGTGGATTTAAACTAAACTCTGACACTATCCGTGGTATTCTGCAATAATCACCTTTCCACCTAAATAAATATGCAACATTTAATTCTATGTTTGAGAGGCCTACCCTTCATCTGGTTATAGGGCTGCAATGTAATTCATAAGACTCTTAATGCCTCTGGGACCAGTAAAGATAAGTTAATACCAATTTGTTCTACTTTTTTACACATTTCAAAAGTAAAGGAAACTCAAAGCAGGCATGCATATGTAACCATTTATTTTGAAAAAAGGACATTCTAATCTCCAGAGTCTTCTCTTCTAAATGAACCACAGGAATCCTTCAAAGGTTGGTACAATGTGTAGCTGATGCAGTTATTTACTCATGTTTTGTTGATGCACATCCAAATTTGTGGTTGCTAATTGTGCTTGTCAAAATCTAAAGGAAGTCTTACCTAGCGAAAGTTATAGATGACCATAATAGCTAGAAATATGATATATTCTATTGCAGAGTGTCTGACTTTCATCTGCATTGACTGAGCATCCAGTTAGATTACTGAATGTAACAAGTTATCCCAAAATATATTAAATAGGTTTTCTGACATCTACAAACTGAGTTACCCCAAAGGACTTTCAATAAATTTCATGGAATTTAACAAGAATATTTTGTTTGCTAGCACATACTCTTAACTTTTGGTATCTTCCTCCTATTTTGTACCCCTTGAAGTATGCTGTCTTTTCATAAGACCTGAATCAAATCCTATAGGGCTACAACAAAAATAGTGGTGAGAATGGAAACCTCTGTCTTGTTCCTTTGTCCCGAGAATTCCTTTTATATATGCTGCCCTACCTTAAAGACCATTGGTGCACTACTATAAGTTGCCCAAAAAGGGTCCAGGAACTGAAATACGAGGTTATGTTTGAAAAAAATAAATAAATAATATAAACATGATAAACAAGTAATCTTCCACCATTTATAATGCCCTCTAAGAATCTACATTGACACTTAAATAAGGACTTCACTGGTATTACTCTATTAATATTGTTCTCAAATCTTCTTGGAGCCAGCCTTAATGCAGCCTCCAATGATCTTCATTAACTAAGCTGTTTACTATTTTTTGGTCTACTTGCCCATATCTCCATAAATAAATAAATGTAAAATCAGTATGGGAGAGGGCTGCAGGGGTGCAGCGATTAGTGTTGTTGCCTCACAGCAAGAGGTTCTCCCATTCAATTCTCGGTTGGAGTGCCTTCTGTGTGGAGTCTGCATCTCCTCCCCATCGTCGAGTAATGTCTAAAGACATGCAGGTAGGTGCGTGTGTGAATGGTTGTGTCTTCTTTGAAGGCTGAGCATCAGGCTGGCAACTTGGCACCATAAAAATTCACTGCCAGTCATTAGCGGACTGGAGTTCTGCTGTGGCGACCCCTAACCGGGAAAAGCTTAAAGAAGACACATGCATCTGTATGGGGGATCAACAGTGTTAGAAAAATATGTATTTGAATATATGTGAAATGCTAGTTTAAAAACAAAGTAGTATGTAATGCATTTTATTCTATTAATCATATAACAGAAAGGATAAATTCATGTGTAAATGCAAGTAGTTTTGAAACTGCAGTGTGGCTTGAAGCAAATTGACCACCGACCCTGGCAGTTGGTAGCTTAGCAAGTTTTAATGTTTATGCTTTTCACAAATGATTATCTGCTGGGTCAGGAAATTAAATATGTGAAATAATGAAATCTTCTGCTCTTTCCTGCTGGGATGATTTGGCCTTGTATATGTGTTACTAAGATAGCATGCAGCTGGTGGGAAAGTGTTACAGTGAACAAAGATGTGTATTAGAGGACTGAATCTGCTATTGTATTCGAACTGATGTGAAACCTTGAAGAAGTAACTTTACAGAAAGACATTATGTCTGACCAGGTGGATAGCAAGGCCGTATTGTTACCAGAGGAAAACTTTTTTAAAATATACAGCATCAGCGTTTTTTATGAATAGAGGACTGTAAGCTAAAGTGATGTAGATGCCCTGTGACATACCACGTCAGTAAGGTGGGCACAACTTGAATGTAAAGATTATAAAATCTTTACATGTTAGACAAAATTCTGTACTTGTACGTTTTTTGCCTCCTGGTGTACACTAGTAAACTTTTGAACCTGAACCTCCTGTGTATTGAATTCTTAATTTTATTTAACAGTTTGGTCCTTTGGACTGGAAATCCCTCGGACAGCTGCAGATCAGAGTCTACCGGTGGTCAAATACTGTGCAGGAGAAGTTACCGAAACGGTTCTTCTTGGGTGAAAAGACCTCCGACTGAATTGTCATTTAAAGAGGCTGGCCACTTTCTGATCTGTGGCTGAAGAGCGGATCCTGGACGACTCAATACTGGAGGCTCAGGTAGGAAGATTTTGCCTTTTTTCTGTTTTAGATCAGGGACTAGGTTACAGTAAATATTGTTGTCAAGATTTGTTATGCAGATCTGGGACAAAAGGATGTACTGTATATTTGGTCATAGATCAGGGTAACAGAATAAGGTAGGCAGTTATTCTAGATAAACTGTGAAAAGGAACTGAACTTTTGCAATCACGTGATAAGAAGGGTTACGTAACATTTTCTTTTACCATGGGAAATCAGTGCACTAAAACATCACGAGATCCGCCCCTAACTGAAGATGCAAAATACATGCAATCACAACGTTCGATAATGTTAGGTATTATACGAAATGGGTTAACAAATATGAATTTGATGGTAAACTAGATAAAACTTCACTAGTTAAACTCCTTAAGCAACTTAAATCCGATGCGGGAGGTCAGGCAAAAAAGCAACGCCAATTAGGCATTCCTCAGGCACACAGGTGGATTGAGGAAGCAAATCATAGAGAACAGAAGATTAAAAATTCAAAAACATTATTTTTAGACAAAGAAGATAATAACTTAGTAATATCAACGGCTCCTCCTCCTCCCTTGCCCCCTCCTTTACCCTTTTCAGGATATGAAGCGAGTGGACAGGCTGGTCCGCCTCCTTGTTATCCTGAACTCTCAGCGAGACCACAACTGTTTGTTAGAGATCCTATTGAAACTAGGTCCCGGACACGTACAATACATAGGGACGCAGAATCATATCAAATAGAAAGAAACCTACAGGATGAGAGTGAGGAAGAAATATGCCCACTTATAGAGGTCCCAAATCCTCAGGCAAGACAGGAAGGGCAGAACCCAACACTCTTGGTATATAGACCATGGACACCGGAGGATATCCAGAAAGCTACTGAGGGAATCCCCCATCCGAAAGTTAATTTTACGAAATTTTTAGAAGATTTACAAGGCATGAGGTTGAGTTACCACTTGAATGGGGAAGAAGTAGAAAAAGTAGTAAGACAAATTATAGGTCCAGATTGGCACATGCTTTGTGGCACCTGGAATCCTTGTAATGCAGAGCTCAAACCACTCCCACATAGTGACGCAGAATTAGATAACAGAGTGAAAGGTCTTACAGACCGAATCTCTGAGAAATGGAAACCTAGAGCAGACTGGACTTGCATTAATCAATGCATACAACAGGAAAATGAGACAATAGATGGGTACTATGCTAAATTATTGGAATGTTTTAATAATCATAGCAGAATGACGGTTCCTGAAAACCAAACGAATGATTCCCCGTATGAACAATTAAAAAATGCTTTTTTGAAAGGTTGCATTGCACCTATTAGTAGCTTCACTACGAAGCATATGATAGACCATCGAACAGGTAGGCTACAAGTCTTACTTGAATATGCTAGACATGCTGAAAGACATTTTAATAGTAAGAAGAAAAAGGAGGTGCAAGTCTTCACTGCTGAAGACGGAGCTGAAGTATTTGTGTTACAGTCAGGTAAAAAGGGCAAGAAGAATGCCCAGGGAAATAAACAGTCTGACAAATGATCAGAAGATTCTGAAGAGAGGAAAAAGAGAGGTGAATGCTTTAAGTGTGGGAAAAAGGGACATCTAGCAAGGGATTGTAAGCAGAACAAAAAGGTAATTACAGAAGATAAGGGAGATGAGGACTGACTATATGATAGTGAAGATATATCATGCGAAAGTCAGAAATCATCAGGAAAAGTTAATAAACAGAAAACAAATGTAAATGTGATAGAAGGAACAGAGGAAGTGCAAGTAGATATGGAGGATGAAGAAAATTAAATTTTAGATTTAGCATTATTGAGCCTAGAGCTCTACTTAGCAGATACGAAACCGGAAGTTACACTTCTGGTGGAGGGAAGGGAAGTCAAATTCCTGTGTGACTCAGGAGCATCACGGACCCTGATACACCCCTCCAAGCTACCAGAACATTCGGAATCACCTGATTATATACTGGTAGAAGCTGCAAATGGACAGCTATACAGGGAACCACTTTCCCATGATATAGTAGTAAGTGACCCTGTTTCAGGTATGACCCAGAGAAGTAAAATTGTTGTTTCTGCAAAGTGTACAATTAACCTATTGGGCAGGGACCTTATGCAGATATTTGGCATAGCAGTAGTTCCAACTGTACAAGGTATGGAAGCACAGAGGCAAATGGATACTTTTGTGGTGCGATCGGAGGGTGAAACTTTTTACTGGTACAACCAGGACCTAGTCACGACTGATCCAGGGGCAGTAACCGAGGAACTGATGAACGTAGCCATCAGTAAAGCCCCCTCCCTCAACACGGCTCGACAGCATTTGTTACACTGTACTCTATACTACTGTACTACACCAGGACCTGATAGAGAGTATGAGCAGGAATTGTTCAGAAATTGTGCAACTAGATTGGTTTTGCGTACTTTGTACTAGGATACTGAGGGGAACAGTGTAGTTAGCTGTTCATTACCTCAAGAATTCCTTGCATTATATAGATCAAATCAATTACCACATGTCAGCTTGACAAAGAACAAAAATGTAAAATAGGCAGACTTAGGAGAAAAAGTGACAAGATGGGAGAAACAGACTGACTTACAACTGTCAGAACAAGGGATACAGAAACAAAAACTGAATTGGTTGACACAGACACATCCAGCTGTACAATTGCAATCTAGCGAGGACAGCTGATTAGCATTTTTATTAGAAGAAGAAGAAGAAAAAGCCTTATGTGAAATTCCAACGACTCTTTGGTCGACAGGAAAGTCAGATGTAGGACTTATTCAAAGAGCAGGACCAGTTACAATTACACCAAAATCGGCATTTAGGCCACAGAAAAGACAATACCCTTTGAGAAAAGATGCAGAAATAGGAATCAAGCCTATAATAGCAGCATTACTCAAAGAAGGAGTACTGGTAGAATCTCCCAATTCACCATGTAATACACCCCTATTTCCTGTTAAAAAAGCAAACGGGGAATGGTGGATGGTTCAAGATTTACAAGCTGTGAATAATGCAGTGATACCCAGAGCACCCACGGTGCCAGACCCACATACTTTGTTAAATGATTTGAAACCACAACAAAAATATTTTTCTGTGGTAGATATCAGTAATGCTTTCTTTTCAATACCTATACATCCTGATAGTCAATATTGGTTTGCATTTACATTTCAGGGAAAAAGGTATACCTATACTCGACTACCACAGGGATATTGTGAGAGCCCACCAATATTTGCACAAGAATTGGTTAGCAACCTGGCAGGGTTTACCCTACCAGGAGGTAGTCAGATTCTACTTTATGTAGATGACATCTTGCTAGCAGCCCCCACCCAGCAACAATGCAGGGAGGATACTGTAGCGTTATTGACATTTTTAGCAACACAAGGACCCAAAGTAAACAAAAGTAAGTTACAACTTTGGAAAAAGCAAGTTAGATACCTAGGATATGTAATATCCAATGAGGGTAGAATATTAGACGAGGAAAGAAAAAACACAATTTTGCAAGCACGCAAGCCAGCAACCAAGAAGAAAATGATGTCTTTTTTGGGTACAACTAATTTCTGTCGGAGCTGGATACCAAATTATGCTTTGGAATCTGCTCCACTGACTGACTTGATATATAAGACACCAATGGCAGCACAAGATATTTTACAATGGACACCTGAAGCAGAAACGGCTTTCTGCAGGTTGAAGCAGTTGATAGCTTCTTCATTAGTTTTAGGACTCCCAAATTATCACAAACGGTTCTTTCAGACCGTAGATTGCAAGCAAGGATATATAACGTCAGTGCTGATGCAACAACATGGGGACAAGCAATGCCCCATAGCCTATTATTCATCGCAATTAGACCCAGTGGTGCGATCTTTGCCTCACTGTGTACAGGCAGTAGTTGCAGCTGCAATGGCAGTACAGGCTTCAGCCTCAGTGGTGTTATTCCACCGTCTCACATTGAGAGTGCCTCATGCAGTCGCAATAATTTTACTGCAAGAAAAAGTAGCATATCTCTCTCCTGCTAGACATCTTTCATGTATGACTATACTGCTGAGCCAACCTCATATAACAATTGAATGATGTACGACATTAAATCCATCAACATTACTCCCAACTCCTTCGGATGGCACACCGCACAGCTGCCTGCAGGAGATTGAACAATCAGCCTTGCCTAGACAAGATCTTACAGATATGCCCTTGGATGATGCCGAGGTGACATATTACGTGGACGGCTCATGCAGAAGGGGCCCTACAGGAAAGAATCTAGTGGGGTATGCAGTAGTTACAGACACTGAAATTCTAGAAGCCCAATCCTTACCACATAACTTATCTGCACAAGCAGCAGAATTGATAGCTTTGACACGGGCATGTACTTTAGCAAAAGACAAATGTGTAAACATGTATACTGATAGTCAGTATGCTTTTTCTACAGTACATGTATTTGCGCAACAATGGAAAAATAGAGGAATGATAACATCTAGTGGAAAACCAATTAATCATGCGCAATTTATTTTGGAGTTATTAGAATCTATTCAGTTACCTACCAAAGTAGCTATTTGTAAATGTGTAGCTCATACAAAACAACAGGATAAGATTTCAAAAGGCAATACACGAGCTGATGCAGCTGCAAAGCAAGCAGCCTCAGACTCAGAAACTTTACTTTTGAGTGAGGAATTACAACCCTCAGAGATTTTAGATTTAGACATGTTAAAAACAATGCAGATGCTTACTACAAAAGCAGAAAAACAGAAATGGGAAAAACAAGGCACAATTCTTGAAAATGGACTGTACATTTCCAGAGAGAAGAAACCGATATTGCCATCTAATTTATTTAGATATGCAGCTTTGTTGAGCCATGGGCAGTGCCATGTCTCAACAGGGGGGATGGTACAGTTAGTAAACCGAACATTCCAAACATATGGATTCACAAGTTACACAAAAAATTTTTGTGCAGCTTGTCATACTTGTAACAAGCATCATGCACAAGGGGCATTTAAACCTAAGCAAGGAAGTTTTCCTATACCACTGTATCCGTTCCATACTATTTGTATGGATTTCATAGAATTGAATAAGTGTGAAGGGAAGAAATATTGTTTAGTCATTGTAGATATGTTTTCTAAATGGGTAGAAGCTTTTCCAACCAAAAACCCGGATGCAGCAACAGTGGCGAAAGCCCTGATAAAAGAAGTAATCCCTAGATTTGGCATTCCGGAAAGGATTTATAGTGACAACGGCACACATTTTGTAATCCAGACAATTCAGCAACTTGGGAGATTTTTTGGTATCTCCTTGAAAAACCATTGCGCCTATCACCCACAGTCAGCAGGACTGGTGGAAAGGTACAATGGTACCCTCAAGAATAAACTTAGGAAGTTAGTTGAAGAAACCCAAAAGAATTGGATACACTGTCTGCCTTTAGCACTGCTGAGTATGAGAACAGTTCCAAATGTGAAGGGTTTGACTCCCTTTGAAATGATTTTTGGGAGAGCATATTATGTGCCTCAGTGGAAAGCTCTCATGCCTGCAGAGCAAGAGGCTGACAGTTCATTAGCTAGTTATATGAGGAAACTGTTAACAAATAAATCTGTTTTGCAGTTTAACTCTTTTTCAGATAAGGAACAGACCAGACCGGTGGAAGCAGTTTTGGCCCCCGGGACGTGGGTGTGGCTGAAAGTGACAAAAAGGAAGAATTGGGTGAGTCCAAAGTGGGAAGGGCCGTACCAGGTACTGTTGGCAATGCCTACTGCAGTCAGAGTGGCTGAAAGGATGTCCTGGGTTCATTTAACGCACTGCAAACCAGTAAAGAGCTTTCAACTTGATAAAAACTTTGTGACTGATATACAACAAGGGCAAGATGGCCAAAAACAAAGCGAATAGAAATTTAGATCAACCCCAGAGATGTTGCATAATCATTTTGCTGAGTATACATTTATTGACTATAATTGTGACAATTTTCCTCTTGTTGTGGTTTTTCCTACACTCAACCACACAAGTGAAAGTGGGAAGGCGTGACGAAACGTCTATAGACTGGTATCCAATTTTTAACACATACCTTGCCATGAAGCATGTATATGCAGAGACTATGAACATTTCAAATTGCTGGGTTTGTACAGCTATACCAACAGCATATGGAGGACTGATAATGTCCGCTGTCCCCTTGGGGATAAATGAGACTTGGGGAATTTACTCTTTGATACAGGAACTGTGAGATCACAGGACAAAATACCTTTATTTTTACCTGTCACACAAAAAGGAATTGTACGTTTTTACAAAAATGACACTCTCCAGGTGGGCTGGAGCAATTTTAATATAACCATATCTTACCGGTGTTATATTAAGAATAGTAATAGCAATATTCTTTGCAATACTAATTATGACTCATATTTGAACTCACTGAAAACAACCATGAATGACATTCGCAAGAATCCTGTTTTGTTTAAACAATTGTCAGTTATAGATCAGAAAATGTTTCATGCAGGGTTAATGCGTATTAGTACTAAAGTAGAAAACTGTTATTTTATTTGTGGGAAAAAAAGCATATAAATGGTTACCTGAGAATTAGTCCGGCAGTTGTTTTTTGGGTTATCTGGTTCCGGCAATAAGACATACTGCAGAATTACCTTTGGGTAAGATACGAAACGTGAGAGAAGTAGCTCGGAAACCTGGAGGTCCAGTCGAGAAACCTGTAAATCCAGTTGGACGGATCAAAGCTGGCTGGAAAGACCATAATAACGTGAAAGACAAAAGTAAATTGACTCATATGGACTTGAGTGACAGTGTTATATATTGGGCAGGAATATTCCCAGCATATGGAGCAGTCAAATCGATCTGGGAGCTGAGGAAGTTGTTGAAACTTCTCGAAGTAATGAGTAATGCGACTTTCTCTGCCCTAGAATTGGTGACTGATGAACTGAATGCAATGAGAACTGTTGTGCTACAAAATCGAATGGCTCTTGACTTCACCCTAGCGGCGAGATGTGGTACGTGCGCACTTATCAAAGAAGAATGCTGTGCATACATACCAGACAATAGGCATGAAATTAACAACCACCTAGAGGTAATTGAGCATGTATCAGCCATGACTGAACCAGGCCCAAACCCACTGACGAACTTTTTCCAGAATCTATTTGGGGGGTGGGGTTTCATCCTAATGAATATTCTGATTGCCATTTGTGTGGGTATACTCCTAATAGGAGCATGTGTTTGTTGTGGAATTCCCTGCATGAAAAGACTAATAAAAGATTTTGATGTATCTGTTACTGAAACTTTGTACCAAGATATTGAGAATGAAAAATTGATCTCAGATGACATTTTTTCTGAAGTATAGATTGAATGACTCACCCAGCTGAAAATCCTTAGTGGAAGAGGTTGGGAGATGAAATGACATTATACATACTTCAAAATAGAATAAAAAGTATTAATAGGAGGGAAAATGTTAGAAAAATATGTATTTGAATATATGTGAAATGCTAGTTTAAAAACAAAGTAGTATGTAATGCATTTTATTCTATTAATCATATACAGAAAGGATAAATTCATGTGTAAATGCAAGTAGTTTTGAAACTGCAGTGTGGCTTGAAGCAGATTGACCTCTGACCCTGGCAGTTGCTAGCTTAGCAAGTTTAAATGTTTATGCTTTTCACAAATGATTATCTGTTGGATCAGGAAATTAAATATGTGAAATAATTAAATCTTCTGCTCTTTCCTGCTGGCATGATTTGACCTTGTATATGTGTTACTAAGATAGCATGCAGCTGGTGGGAAAGTGTTGCAGTGAACAAAGACGTGTATAAGAGGACTGAATCTGCTATTGTATTCGAACTGATGTGAAACCTTGAAGAAGTAACTTTACAGAAAGACATTATGTCTGACCAGGTGGATAGCAAGGCCGTATTGTTACCAGAGGAAAACTTTTTTAAAATATACAGCATCAGCGTTTTTTATGAATAGAGGACTGTAAGCTAAAGTGATGTAGATGCCCTGTGACATACCACGTCAGTAAGGTGGGCACAACTTGAATGTAAAGATTATAAAATCTGTGTACTTCCTGATTCATTTTAGACAAAATTCTGTACTTGTACGTTTTTTGCCTCCTGGTGTACACTAGTAAACTTTTGAACCTGAACCTCCTGTGTATTGAATTCTTAATTTTATTTAACAAACAGTAAGTGTTTCTTCTTAGGATTCAAAATCACATAGGTTGTTGCATGTTTCCAAGGAAGAAATGCCAGATGAACCCTCTGGGCTCCCAGGAAATCTGCCAGTATGTCAGTGATCATAGATGAACCCATATACCTATACAGTTCCAGTGGTATTCTAAGAAACCTAATGTTTTGTTATTGCACATGCATCTAATGACTTTTCTCACTGTCATTTAGACAGAGAAGACATTATGGTTAACTCATCTATATCCAAGGATGATTGGTACCCTATATTAAAACATAGTATAAACTTTTCAGCTATCACCTCCTCTTACGGAAAAAATTACATTATATCTCATTGTTGGGTGGTTAAATCATATTTTTGTAGTATTCTTAAACAGACAAAGGGTTGGATTCTTTATTGCTCTTTGATACAAGGACATCATAGTTCTAGCAGACCTTCTCTGTCTGTACCACTGTACATTTCTATAAGTTTGATTTTATATAATTTAATAATTTTCTCTCCATCCTGATTTATGCTCTATGGTGAGGATTTTTTTTCCTTAACATTTTTGGGATTCCAAACACAATTATTTTAACTGCATATAATAATAATAATAATAATAATAATAATAATAATAATAATAATAATAATAATAATAATAATAATAATAATATATGATATTCTTGGAATAAGTAATCCGTAGAAAATCTTCCATAGCAAAATCTATAATTTCATCCCAGTTTTATAGAATTAGCTCTTAGGGTTTCAAATGTTTCAGTATCAGAGGATTAAGTGTCACATAGCAGGTAATGAATTCTCAACTGTACACAAAGAGTAATATGATCAGGAAGTTCTCTGATAAGGTCTGCAGACCAGCATGATCTATAAAATTATGAATGTGTGTCAGCCACCAGTGTGTGTAAACAATATGAATTTATGCCAGTGAATTTCTTCAATGGTCAAACTTAACCAGATTATAGTAGGGTTCTAACAAACCTATTTGTAATTGAGTTCAAAATTTTAGTTAAGGTCAAAAAGAAAACAGAAGCAAAGTGAATGCACAGTTTCAGAATTATCATAATCTCACAGAATATTAAAATAACTTCTAATCAGGATATCACTATCTGCTTAATATTAAAAATCACAACTTCTGTGGTAAACTTCCACAGACTAAGCCTTTGGTTTCCCTGGAGCATGGGAGACAGTACACATAACATTAAAACCATATCTTCCAGCTTGCCATGGTCATTTTGTGTGATGTGTGTGTGTGTGTGTGTGTGTGTGTGTGTGTGTGTGTGTGTGTGTGTGTGTGTGTGTGTGTGTGTGTGTTTGTGTGTGCACATGTGTGCATGTGTGTGTGCGTGTCTGTGTGCGTGTGTGTCTGTATGTGTGTGTGTGTGTGTGTGTGTGTGTGTGTGTGTGTGTGCGTGCGTGTGTGTTTCTGTGTGTGTGTGTGTGTGTGTGTGTGTGTGAATATGTCTTAGAATGAGAAAGAGTCAATTGTTTCTCTGCCCCATTTTATTGAATTTTCAACCCACTGATGATGACTGAATTGATACAAACATGCAGGCAGGCAAAAAAGAATTATGAAAATAATCTTTATTACCATTTTTACTTGAACTTACATTGGTATTGGGAACAAATAATTACAGAAGGAAAAGTAATAGAATGGGATGAGGCCAAGAAGACATTTGGACTGCAGGATCATGATTGCCTTCCCTACCAGGTATTCATACCAGAATATAGACAAAGGAATAGAGAAAGTCTAAATGAAAGACTTGCACTCATTGTATTTTCATTAAACCTAGAATAGAGGGTGCTGTTAAAAAGTGATAATTAGTAGGGCATATAAAATATTGCAGATAACAATAAGAATCGATCAGAAGAGGTCAAAAAGATTGGGAAGCAAGATTAGATCTGCAATTCACAAAGAAACAATAGGAGGGCATATGTAACAAAGTCTAGAAGATTTAGGACTTTTGCCTGGAAGTGTTCGCATAAATACTTTTATACCCCAAGTAGACTCCAAAGAAATTTTCTCAGGTAGATGGCAAATGTTGGAGGGGTGATGGGAAAGAAAGGAGTAACTGGGAACATTTGTTTTGGGAGTGCAATGAGTTGACAGACTTAAAAAATTCCCTACAGAATATTATGTAAGGAATATGATATATTTGGTGAGCAAATGAGTAAAACTAAGGAAATTATTTTTGAGCTGGGATACAGGATCTGAATTGACTAGACACAGTAAGGCCTTGTTAAGTTTAATTCTAGTGGCTGCTAAAAAGAAATCACTAGAAAATGGAAATCAAAATCTAAACTAACTACATGTGAAGTAGTGAATATTGTAACAGAGATAAAAGAACAGGAAGTGGGATCTTAAGAAAGGCTAGGAATAAATAATATATTAAAAATCAAAATTGTGGGAGTAATACATGTAGAAAATGTTTTGGAAGAGGAATAAAGTTTAAGAGATGGCAGGAATTAAATTGTTTATGTAATTTTGCTTAGATTATACACCAGATATATTGTTACATATCCTATAATGTCTGTAAATGTGAACTTGTTAATATAGTCTGATTACTTTTATATAAATATATATTTCCTGTCAGAAGTGATAATTCAACAAAGGTGTTTAAAAAAGTAAAATACCTGCTTAACGGTTATGAAAGCCATTAAGTTAGCTAAGATGCAACTATCACTTCAGACACTTTTAAAGTATCTGCTGATGAATTTATGTTCCTTGCAAATATCCAGAATCCTCAAAAGATAATCAGCAGAAACCAATAAGTGTTTTCACCTTCAGTATAAAAATAAACCCCAGGATTCAAGCAGCTTGGAACAAGGACAGTTTTAGCCTTGCGCTGAGCGTCCTCACTACCGATGGCACAGCAGCACCATATGAATATGTATGAGGGCACTCCATCGCATCCTCAACGTGCACAGGAAACGTGTGCGAGTGCATGGGGCGTGTACAAGTGCTCTACAGAGGTGTAAACATGCCCCGACACTTGCAGAACCTACTATGCCTACTAGTAGAGCCTGCCCCTAATAGTAAGTCAGTAGGTCAGTGTCCATGGATACCGAAATGCATGCTAAGCATACAAGAGTGTCCACTAAGTGAAATAAAATCAAAGTAGTAAACACACAAGCACATAGTGAAATGTAGAGCCCTGTCCCTAGAACTGTCACAATTAGATTCCCTGTCCCCATGTCCCTATTATACATTCGAATTGCAACAATAGCGAAGGTGTAAGCAAAGAGCAGCGTGTCTGCACATCGCCGCCCTCTGCCGAGCGTAGCTTACACATCATATTCATTCAAATAGAGAAAAACATGCAGAATCATTGTAAGTGTCAATAGTGTAGTGTTTAGAGCATCGGCCTATTAAACAAGCAGTCATGGTTCGAACCCAACAATAGCACATATCATTTACCATGTGGAATGAATGTTGTTTTGCTGTAAAACCGACATAAGAGTATTGCATGAGATATTCAACTGAAATAAGTCAAGCAAAGTGGCACTGTCATAATGAATAAGGTACTAGTAAGCAGGTGTAAGCACAAATAAGCAGCAGTAAACACATATAAGTACCAGTAAGCAAGTCTGAGTGTACTTGCGTGGGTCTAAGCAGTGCCCAGCATAAGAAATGTATATAAGTATACAGATATATCTGTGTGTGTATATATATATATATATATATATATATGTATATATATATATATATATATATATATATATATATATATATATATATATATATATATATACATATATATATATATATATATATATATATATATATATATATATATATATGAAGAAAGAACGACATAACAATAAAGCATACAAAAGGAATGAGAAGGGAATCAACAGCAACCCCAGTCATATATAGCACTGTCAGCGTATGTCATATCCAGTTGGGCAGGAGTGAGCAAAGCACTGCTACTCACACCACAGGCAGGATATTACCAGTGGGAGTAACATTGTTGATTTGCTAAGTCTACTTTACACACAGGGGATAGTCCCTGGTGAGACTACCCAAAATGGATAGACCATTTGGCCTTCCGACCATTACACAAGCAAGGGCAGGTATGTTCAATGGCTAAATGGTGGGAGACCCTGAGAATACATGGGTTGGGACAAAATAGGTGTAGGGCCCCTAACGCTCTGGAGAGTGCAATGTGTGGAGGTGTGTCATGGCTGCGATAACAAGTGGACAATGTATGGTCTGCTTGTATTTTGAACACGGGTGGGGTGGAGGAACTATGGGTATGAAATTATGGAGCCAGACATGCCAGGGTTGGATGGGCTGGTTCTAATTGGACTGCCCCATGGAATTCAGTGAGTTAGTTATAGATATATATGCATACACACATGCAGACATCAATATCTCGAAGTACATTCTCTGTAACACATTCATTCCACTTGCATACATAACATGAATGTGACCTTGCAAACTTCGACAGTGGATAGAATAATAGGTTGTGCAGAAGAGGGATGGGACAAACTGCTAAAATGTAGAATGCAGAAGTGTGCACAATGTCCGAAGTCAGTGTTGTGCTGTAAATAATCAAATGTGAGGACTTCCCCACACATGGAATCATTCCTGTGATCTGCCTGCTATGGCAATGCCAAATACTAAACCAGCCTATTTGTAAAAGAAATACACCAAACACATACATAATTAGGCTCTCATGTGTAACGTGTGTGTTACCACATAGTCATACATATTAATTTATCATAGTGTCATGTTAATGGGAGTAAGGATGTAATGAAGTATAGAGTCTAATCTTGACATAAACACATGCGTGTCCCATATGGGACAACCCAAAAATTGTATAGTATTCTTTTGGTCACTCACGTCACCAATGTTTATGGACTAAACGTTTGGGAGTTCTGAGGATATGTGGAGTGAGTCAACTGATGGGATGGGTCTATAGGAGTAGGGAATGGCCAATGTGTAGTGGTGTGGATACACTGTGAATCCGCCTTGAGAATGGATGACAGCAACGTTAAGGAGGCATTGGGATGTGTGTTTGGGGAACCAGGAGCCATGGGTATATGGGTATATATGCAAATGAAGCAGCACATCAATAGTGAATTGGTTAGAGCAACCCCCTAACGAACAGGCATTCCCGTACCGAATCCTACTGTATCACATATCATTTACCATCGGTAATCCATACATGAACATATTGCGACATCTGTCCGCTGTATAACCTGCAAATTATCAATTAAAAGTTAACTGGAGTGAAGTGCCAGTGTCATAATAAATAAGGCACTAGTAAGCAGGTCAAGCATATATAAACACCAGTAAGCATGTGTAAGTGCGTTTGCGCAGGGTATGTATTGCTTTAAATATATATATATATATACATATATATGTTCACAGGCTATGCCAATGGAAGTGAGGAGCCCAAGCAAGAAGCATGAAACCCGTAGCATGACCTTCCACCCCACCCCAGCCGGACATGGAAAACCTACACACAAACAATGTAAAGAGTCCACTGCTCCCCAGACCACAGGCAGGATACAACCAGGGGGGGTACACAGTGCCCCCGTGAATTCTAATCTTGGAACACAGACTGGAGCGTCCCTTGCGGGACACCCAAAAATTTGCCAAGACCAAAAGAAGGTGATAGACTGGCCATTCTGGCGGGGGTATATACATACTCGGAATATAAGGGTGGGAAAACTTTATGACCCATGAGCTGAGACATTTGTATGAAATGGGTCCCGTGAAGTGCAGAGTGGGCAGTGTGTAGTGGTGTGTCCAGAACAGACCAGGACCCAGAGTAAGGATGAGTGCTGTTGAGGAGGTGCGGGTGGGGGAACTATGAGTAGCTACTTATGGGTCTAGGTGTGCAGGTGTCGGCTGATGTGGGCCTATATGGACAGCCCTAGGGATGTAAGTGAATGTGTTCATTGGGCAGAGGCGTCATCCAATGAGCAGCCACACCTACTATGAGTCCTACTGCAGCAAAGTGTAATCTATATGGCATGGAATGTAATAACCAGATGTAGACGTACATATGTAGAGGTATGTGTGTGTGTATATCTACCCATAGTGACATAGAGATAAGCCTCTCCATCTCCGTCGTACAAATGAATACATACAGATACAGAATACAGATACATACCCACATATAAATATATGCATATGCAGACACCCATAGACCCATATATTGTGAGATATATATATAAATATATATATATATATATATATATATATATATATATATATATATATATATATATATATATATATATATATATATATATATATATATATATATACATATATACATATATATATATATATATATATATATATCTATAGACAGCAAAATATAATTATACATGTATGCATACATATACAGATATATCTGTATATAGTAATGTAAGTAGATATATATATATATATATATGTGTGTGTGACTGGAAATATACACATGTATATAGCTAGGATATGATACAGCAGTTACGAGTAACGTGTTCACAGGCCGTGCATATGGGGGAGAGGGGCCCAATAAACAAACGTGTAACATGTAGCATCAACACCCCACCCTCCCTAGCTAGGCTGGTGAGACATACAGACACACAATAAAGGTAAACACACCACTGCTTCCCAGACCACTGGCAGGATACTACCAGTGGAAGAGACCTGCCAGGTCTAATCTTGAAACATAGACATCAATGTCCCTTGTGGGACACCAAAAATGAATGATCGGAAGCAGTCCCGGTAATAACTTATCAAACCAGCCTGTAGATGTACACGGACCAGTAGGTTGTGCAAGCCTGATAACCCATGGGTTGACACAACATACGACATGTGTCCCAACACGGGGAGATTTGGCAGTGTGTAGTGGTGTGTTTATACCCCACCTGCACCCACAGTAAGAATGAGTGCTGTAGAGGAGTGGCAGGTGGGGGAACTATGGGTATGCAATTATGGGCCTAGGCATGCAGGTGTTGGCTGGTGCAGTCTTATTAGGACTGCCCTGGGGATGTAAGTAATATTCCGAAATGTGCATAGCTGATGCCCAAACTTCTCAACCCCTAAGAGCACATCCACTGGACAGGACATAAACCATTGGGGGAACAAATAGGGACCATACCTCTGAACTGTCCCCAATTTCCAGTTACGTCCCAGATTTTGATTCGGTTTCTAACTCTGCCCCACTTAATCCCTCCTAAAACTATTGACATTTGGAGGAAAGGTGGTGAATTACACGTAATGAATAACGAAAACAATTAATAGTTATAAACATCATTTACCTCAGACAATGTGTATGAATTCATATGCTCTGAGTCTGTCAATGTGTCAGGTTAATAGCACCAATAATTTAAATGTGTCCCTGATGTTGTTATGCCATGTCCCTGATTTAGTTTGTATATTTCCTCAATCGTATGAGAGGTCTGATAGGGACAGAAAGCACATATTCCATTGACAACCTTAGAAAGATGATAGACTATTAGGAATGCAGTAGCATGACTCAGTTGAAGGATGTGGGTTCCAAAACCCAATTACTTGTTTATATTGAAGAGTGTCAGTTCCCGTGTATTAGCCAGATGGGTGCAGACAGTAAGAGGAACACATCAATAATATGAATCAAACTCTGGACAGGCCACGGACTCCGTACAGTCGAACAGCATGCTGTCGCCTAATGGGCAGCCATTCCTGATACTGTAGGCATGTAATCCGATGTAAAAGGCATCACAAGGTAATATCATAGTCCTCACTCCCACGTAGGGGCGTGAGTGTCAGATGCAAACACCAAATGCAGTGCATTTGCAAGGGCGGGAGCAAGCGGCTGTAAGCCTGTTTGGCTGCCAGTATGCGAATATTACACTGGTAAAGCAATGTGGAGGCTAACTGAGTGTAAGAAACTGTAACCAGAGATTAGCATTGCTTAGCACCACGCAAACCCACGCACACCCACTCACAACTGCTTTAATGTGCCTTAATCACACTGTATCCAATGGCCTTGTTCTGCCCAGCAACAAAATAAATGGCCTCTGAAAGGCTCGAAACCAGGACCCTGCACACACAGCTATTATGATTTACCACTAAGCCATGGCAGATATACAGAAATCAGACCTTATCACAAACATATCATCCAGCGCAGTCTTTCAACAGTATAGGAAATGTATTCCATCATGTAGATGTATGTGTGAGTGTTTATGTCCATCATATAGATACATACATATATATGGATAAATCAGGAACATCCCAAATGACAACAAAGCATTATAAATGAATGAAAAGGGAAACACCAGCAATGCCTGTATTATGTAGTGGTGTTGTCCTATGTAATATCAAGACTCCCTCAAACAGACATGTGTCAGTCATACACGCAAACATCTGTACATTGGCCATATACATCACTCTGTGCATGTTATTTACATTAACACAACAGTTCCTGTTCAATCATTATGTGAGAACAGTACTCTTGCAAGGTGCTGTTTGCGACATCATCATCATGATAAAGGTAAATGGGGTAACCACAGAGGGACTGCTAGTGTTGTGTGTACAATGGGGTCGTCCGCATCACGTGTACCTGGAACATTTAGGAGTCATGTGCATACTAGGATTGTGCGCCTGAGAGACAGGGGTGAGGACAACTGGAGTATGTTGTGATGCATATTAAAAGGGTTACATGTGTCCAGTGGACACGTGTGTGAAATAGACAGCTATGTATGGGGCAGATGTTGTTCTAGGAAACTAATGGCCTTTTGTTTCCATAGGGTGAGAGTGGGATGTGGGGGAAGGAGAGCAGGTATGCTCGTGGAGGATAGGTAGGGTAGGATGACAGACAAGACAGCATACATGGTTGGTATATGACACATGTGGGGGGATACACCTTGGACGGGGAGGGGTGTTCGCCATTCACAAGTCCATAAGCCTCCAGATGGAAACAGTGGGATGGAGGTCCCCAGCCATGGGCAGCCACCACTGCACCAAAACAGCTGCAAAGGTGGCAGTGCTGGGGGCTGTCTAGGAGGGGCAGCCTCACCCTGTAAATGTGACACTCTGCCCTTGAGCTGATGTATCTGGTCTCGAAACTTCTTATTGAGACCCCTACACACCATGTCTGAGACTGTATGACAGTGGACACATCCCTGTCTGGACCTGCTCCCAGCGAGGACTAGCCCCATCCTCAGTGTCGGTACCACCAGAAGGTGGTGCAGAGCCAACAGATGTGGAGGTCCAAGGCTGGGCCCTAGATGTGCTGGTGCCTGGTGCCGTGGCCAGCTGAAGTGGGACAGGAGGTTCTGCCGGGACCTCCAAACCCATACAGCCTATGGTGTTGCAGTTTAAACACCAGTATGGCTTAGTAATACTCAACAGCATTCAGGATTACTTACAACAGCATGCATAGATATGACCATCAACCCAACACAACAAATGGTATACATTTGCAGAGAGAGCACAACACATGCCTATATACTGCATGACATCTGTACAACGTGTAGAAGACTTGTGACTGCAGCTATGAACAGTGGCCCATTACTGGCATGTCACTGAGAACCCCAGACAGTGGCTATCATACCACTGTTTCATGTGACATATGTCCAGTCAGGGATGCAATGGCGGTAACACATCACTATCACCATGTACTGGCTGCAGTCCTCACACTATGCTCCTGCTGTTCACAGATGTGTGTTCAGTGAGTAACACGGGAAACAAATGGTTCCACACACTGACCAGTCAACAGATGGATCTACAGATGGGGGTCCCTCACAAGCAGAGCACTGTCTTGTCAGTTTTAAAACATGCAGAATAGCCATTACCACACACACCTTGTTAAACAGGCAGTTGTCTCAATGAAGCATAGCTAAACTTGCATGCTGTAGTCATGTCTGGCACATCACCCTCCTGTCTTTAGGCTATTTCCCACTGTGTATGTTGTTTGAGGAACATCCAGATATCATTTGTGATGCCGTTTACCAAACACTAGATCCAGCTACCACTCACAGCGACTGTCATGGGCAAACACCAACTTGATGTTCCTAGATATTGTACTGTGTTTTTCATGCGAATGGCTATGGGAACATCATCACAGCTGTTTGACATGGAATCAGCTAGATGAGGACTGCAATAGGTGCAGAGGCCATCACCCGAACATGACCATCACTTACAATACACAAGCTGCTGCTGAGCAGGTGTACACCTCCACATCCATCAGAGAGTGAGTGGGAGGGACAGACAGAGGCAAAGTACATCAGAGAAGGGCTTGGAGACTAAACCCTAAGCATCATCTGCCACACACCTACCAGAACAGGGGTTCAAACCCAAGACTGGCTAGTCATTACTATTGCAAGTGCATGCAGTTACTCCATGTGCCACAACACTGACATGTTGTTGTGCTGTAAGAACATATATGTGTGTTGGTGTGTGACATCTGGAACAGAGATATAGTAGACATACATTAGGTGTAGCACACATGGCTGTCCATATGAATGGATGTCATTGTCAATACAACCACATTCTCTAATGGACTCACATTGACACTCTTTGCCAGGCCCACACATACACTCCCAAACCACTTAGTTTCCCACACTGCAGTAATGCACAGGTACTACATGCACCACAGGGGATATCCGGAGGTTCTATGGGTTAGGGCATGTGAACGTGTTTGACATCTGTCAGTATGCCAGTGTGAGTTATACTGGGAGTGACTGTGGTTGGGAGCATTATACCCCACATGCAGACACAAGGTGCCAGTACTGACATGCATGTGTGCATTGCTTCATGGGTGTGCAGTGGTTGGCTGTGCAAGATGGCTGTACAAGGCTAGGTGAGGGGTAATCCTTGGCCTCACACCACCCGACAATGGTGTGCAGTATGGTACAGGGGTGTAGTGTCTGCAATGTCTCATGCAGATGGGTATTTTATGAACTGTCCTAACATCCTGGTTACCATTGTGTACGGCCATATATTTGCAATGCATGCCAGGTCTGTGTTTGATAGTCCTTGACATGGACATTGCCTGGGATGTGCATGTCCCACAATAATGTACAGTGACATGTACAGATGTACCTGGTTTGGCTGGCACATGTTGTGTACATAGACTGTTATCCTCTGATGTGCAAATACTGGCCTGGTGTGGCAGAACCTGCTTATAGTCAGCAGGTTGACCCTGCACCTGCATTGATAGCATGATACAGGTATTCACTGGTGTCAGTGGCATCGGTCCATACAGGGCACATGTGTAAGGCATTGTATGGCCTCTGTGGATCACATTTGATGGCACCACATATGTTGCAGGCATCCAGTGGGGAACATAGTGAAGGCACATTGTCCGCAATTATGTACCTATTGTACTGCTGTACAGGGTGCCATGCCCTCTGCAGCCCACTGCAATCACACCATGCCTACTATCTGTCATCAATGTGCAGGCTACTAGCAACATAGCAGGATATTCTAGGCAAGTGTGTTTGTGTATGACACATGGGTTCAGGACGTATTCCGGATAATAGTAGGGTTGCATTCTTTGTTCACCAGGCCTTTTGCCAGATGTAGAGGTATGTTTTGCCAAAACAGTCCCTTGGCTGACTGACATCTGTACTTCTCGTGAGGTGGACATTGTGACATATAAGATGGACACCATATAGGAAAACTATAAAATCCGCTCCCCAACATGTCCAGTGGTTAAACACTCACAGACAACTCCACAAAGGCTCTGACAGTCAAACACACACACACACCTGTCATGTCCTGGAGTAGAAACCCTACCTAGCTAGTGTATCACACTACAGCAATATGCAGTTACAGCATGTGCTACAGAGAATACTGGGTTACTGTGGTCCTAGAGGTGTATTCCCAGGTGGGTGACATCAGCAGGATTGCCAAAGGTGGTCATGTGAATGTAAAGAATGTATATACTCTAAAAAGCATTGATCTTGTCTCAGGCAGAGACACACACATAGTTGTTTTTTCTTGGAGTAGAACCCCTACCTAACTAGTTTATCACACTACAGCAATACGCAGTTACAGCATGCGCTATGGAGAATACTGGGTTACAGTAGTCCTAGAGGTGTATGTCTAGGTGGGTGACATCAGTAGGATTTCCAAAGGTGGTCATGTGAATCATAAAGAGTGTACATACTCTAAAAAGCATTGTCCCTGTCTCAGGCAGACAGAGACACACTCACACAGTTGAACTCTCTTAGAATAGAAACCCTACCTAACTAGGTTATCACACTACAACAATTTGCAGTTACAGCACGCGCTACGGGGAATATTGGATTACAGTAGTCCCAGAAGTGTATTCGTAGGTGGGTGACATCAGCAGGATTGCCAAAGAAGGGCATTCCAAGTGTACCGTGGGTTGTACATGTCTGTTACCTGTGTGTACCCACTGCATACTGTCACAAAAACACAATTACACTTGCTTAAAAGTGTCTTATGCAGTCCTAATTGACAGTATCAACAAGACGTGCAGGTCTAGAATCCTGGACCATGCACACTGAGGTCACTGGATGTACCACTAAGCCATCTGGCTTGTTCACATGTTGCATGGAGTCTTTAATGCACATCCTACTACAGGTATTCCACAGTACAGAAAACAAATGGGACAGGCCCTTTGTGTACATATGTATAGTACCCTTGAATGTACTGTACTCTGTGAAACAACAAAGACAAGTCTACATCTGTACAACTGTCATACCTACATATATATATGCACCTATGGGATGTGTACACATGCACACACACACACACACACACACACATATATATATATATATATATATATATATATATATATATATATATATATATATATATGCTCGGCAGTGGCACCAGAAAATAACATACCCAACTGTAATCATGCTTGACTGTTTATTCTTTACCATTCCTAACTATGTAATACTTTGTAGACACCGGTCACCACAGATGTCTACCATGGTGTGCTAAAAGACATTACACATGTGTATGCCTGGCTACAGGGTAGTCACACACACAAACATGCACACACTTCCCAATATTGTGCATACACGTCTTGCCTATGTAAAGGTAACAAGTACAGTGGTATGCAGTTGGGGTATGTGTCGCAGAACACATACGATTACACTTACTGATTCCACAGCTGAGCTTGATGACATCACAGGACTTATTACTTGCAGTGGGGAGGGGGGGAGAAAGAGGTATAGTGGTTGACAAGGATAAAGGCCAATGCAAAAGGAGGTATAGGTTCATATTTTCATAGGTAGGTATTAGGCTATCAGAACAAGGGCCTACGCAAGCCTAGCCAACAAGGTTCCCTGGCTTACGCCACCCAAGAAAGTTATTTTCCTATGCCACTGATGAGCAGAGACACAGAAGTGATCCCTGGGGTGCATTTCCTATTTCCCATCCACTCATCAAGATTTTTCTTGAAGAGTGCTAATGAAGAACTTTGCTTGACATAGTTGGGTAGCCTGTTCCAGAGTATGGGAAGTCTCTGGGATAGGACTCTATCCCTCCAGCATGTCCTGTTTATTGTGGTGACAAGGTTTAGGTCCCTAGAGTGTGTAGCTCAGAGGGATTGGGATTTCTTTAGGTGTAGCATGTCCAACAGCTCTGGGTTTGACATAGCTTTATATGTTAGGCAGAGATCATCTCTGAGTAGGCGATATGCTACGGAGTAAAGCTGGAGTTTTTTGAGGCGGTCAGTGTAGGGCATTTGTTTGAGTCCAGTAATCCTCTTTGTGAGGTACTTCTGTGGCCTTTCCAGCTGCTACAGATGTCTTGTGAGGTACATTCCAAAAGGAGCATTGTACTCTATAATGGGTCTAATGAGTGATGAGTAGAGGGTAACGATGACCTCTTTTTTCCTGGATGAGAACCCTTTTATGATGAGATGGGCCATGTAGAAGGACTTCCTGACTACTGTGGCGATGTGACTATCAAAGGAGAGACTACTGTCCACCTGGGTCCCAAGGTCTCTTATCACATTGTGTTAAGTAGATTGCTGCCTATGTGGTAGTTCATGGGTACAGAGTTTTTACCAAAGGGGATGACACTGCACCTTTTGGCATTGAGCTTGAGGCCATGGCTTTGACACCAGGCATCTGTCTCAGAGAGGCCCTTCTGTAGGATGTTCACATCATTTGGGGACTTGACTATGGCTCCTAGTGTGCAGTCATCTGCGAACTTCGTAAGCCAGAGGCCTTCTGTTTTAGCCTGTACTTCAGAGAAGTAGATACCAAACAGGAGCGGTCCCAGGACAGAACCCTATGGTACTCCACTTGTCACTGGTTTGAGGTCAGATTTGGAGTCTGCAACTTTTACAGTGTGGGTTCTGTCAGTGAGCCAGTTGGCAACCCATCTTGTGATGTAGGGATTTATGCCTATTTTATTGAGTTTAGCTATAATTCCAGAATGGGGGATAGTGTCAAAAGCCTTGGTGAGGTCATGATAGGCTGTGTGAACCACTTTACCATCATCTATGGCTCTCTTTGGAATGCAGCAAAACCAACTGCCATAACAGGATGCAGACACAAATACACACACACACACACACACACAAACACATGCATACAGTTGCCAGTGGTGGGATCAGAACTCCTGCCTATCTAAGGATCACTACTACAGTACTACTCAGTCACGAGATGCGCCACAGAGATGACACATCCCAAGGTAGTCAGACTGCCTTCTTCAACTGAGGACAACTACAGGGAGACTGACAGTCACGAAATGCATAGCTGTAGACCTGTGTGTTTAAAGTTGGTGCCCATTACAACCTGTATGCACAAACAAGACACACCATCCACAGGTAGGCCTGAGAGGTATAGTTGTAGAACAACAGGAACCTGAACTGGAGTATGGCCATTTGCAGAATGGGCAACTACTATCACTATACAGGTTTACAGTGGGCATGGTCTTACACTTAGTAGCTCAGGGCCATTTGGGATGCACTATGACTACAACTACACAAGGTTATATTTGGCATGCTCATACACTTAGTAGGGCTTGTTGGATGCACTGACTCAAATTACACAAGGTGGCAGAGGGTACGCTCATAGATTTAGTAGCACAGGGCTGTTTGGGATGCACTCTGATTCTAACCACTGAAGGCCACAGTGTGCATGCTCAAACTCTTACATGTACAGAACATGTTGTAATGGACTCCTATTGTAAACACACAGGTTTACAGTTAGGTACATCTTACCTGTCAGTATATATGCACATCATACTGGTTTACTACCTGATACCTGTATGTGGCCTGTAAATGGTATATCTGTGCCTGTGCTGTGTGATACACATGCATACATATACATGACATAGTGACATATATATGTTATGTATACATATTCATGCATGTGTGGATGTGACAGACAATAGGTTACCTGGGTCACACAATCGGATGCTACCTACAGCATGTGTCACACACCTTGCTGCCCTGAAAGGCATACATTGATAGCAGGTTGTGGACAATGGCATTATATGTAGAACAGTGGCATGTGCAAGCATAATGTGTGAGCCACCTTGTGTAATGGTACTGAGGTGCAGGTGTCAAGATGACCTCTCCCGGCTGTGTTAGTAGTTGTTATTATTAGCAGGACTGCTACCCTATATATATCTCATATTGGTCATATACACAAGTTCTGCCACTGTCCGTGACCTTACATGGGGCATTTGCTACCAAGCACATTAATGCCACGCTCAGTGATGTCATGGTATGGGTGGCAACTGCTAGACAAAAACAATGAGCCAATGTTCTACTGTTATTATGAGGTTGTCCAGTGTCTGTCATTCCGGGCTGTCATGACCAAATGATGAGCCTTCAACACAGAGCAAATGCATCCATGTTACACATGTGTGTGAATAATACCTAGGTTGCATTTACCCATATAGCCGCATTCTAAGGCAAATGTCCTACACACAGAAGTAACACCCTGACACCTACATGGCAATTGCATTGGATGCCTATGCTAACCCATGCTAGATGTGTGGCTTTAGTAATCCATTTGCTTTGTAGAACCTACAATGTGGAATACTGACATCTGTGCAGTGAGGAACACCTGGCTGAAGGCTCTGTAGTGCACAACTGCACTGCCATAACTTAGATCCAGACATGTGGGCCATAACAGTGGTATGGACCATACCAGGTGGTGAAGTACACATATTCATAAAGGCTACTCACATGTAAAGACCACTACTCTGACATAACGAATCACAGATGAGTCAGGTATAGGTGACAGTGGCAAATACTGCATTCTAGGCTGTTACCTCATATACATCCACCACCTTGTTCCCAGGCTACAAACACACCCATATGTGGTATGACATAGTATGGTAGGACACCAGATAACCCTCTATTGGTGAACTGTACCTAGGCCTACATCAACTGTGCAAAGTACCCATGTACAGACACAGCTGCACAATGTGTTATGCAATGCAATAATACCACTGTTTTAACCAGCTCAGTTGTACACATACCAGGGTCCTTCGGATGTTATCAGCATTAACACGGTCGACTGTTGCTGTACACCAGTAAACAACACCCTCATGGTTGGATATGACCTAACTGTACCTGCCCTGGATATGCACATCCCACACTCATACAACATAAATTACATTAGCATAGCTTTCATTTACCTTTCTACATACAGGTAACTACAGTCATTACACACATGCACATAGCAGATAGCATGCTAACAGTACATAAGGTTCGATATCTATGTTGATAGAGGTAATATCCCCTCTCTACTGGTCACCCATGACACCTATCATATCATACAACACTCCATGTGGCATGTATGTCTTTAGACATGTCCACCTAATGCAATGCCTACAAACATACATAAATATCAAGAACATAGGACCTACGCAAGGCCTGTATTGACAGACTCAGCTCTGCACTGTATGTTCCTGAGTAGTCACAGGTGATATGTTCATGACATGTACAGCCATGTGTGGCCACAGCTCCTACATATACCCCATGTCAACAATTGCAAGCCATGCATGTTGTGTGCTGTCTGAACATTAGCCTTAGTACCACAATAGCCAGTACATGCTGGGGTGAGATGTTTAAAAGTCACAGACCTCGCACATGCTTGAATGAGTGTACTGCCTAGCTCTAACAGAGCACATTGCTGGCACTCTTCCAGTACACATGAAGTGTGTGTGGCAAATATGATGTGCTCACTGTTGACCATTACAGTGCCTTGGCTTCAACATGGCACTGTCAAGTAACAGTTTGTAGGAGCATGACATGGAATAATGCTGTGTGTGTCACACTGTTATGTGCTGTTGTAATATATGTACACTTGGCTACTCAGTGAAAGTGGTGGTGTCCTACCATTACATGAATACAACATCCATTATGGTGTAATGCTCGGCTATGTTTCACACATGGCGTGGAGAAGGTGTGGAATGTATCCTCTTGACCAGCTAGTGCACGTACTGATGTAGACAGCATATGTGTACATGCATTGCTGTTTGTGTAGATTCCATGTATGTGCAGTGTCTGATGTCTGAAGGTGACTGTTGTCATAGTACATCATGCTGTTGCAATACAGCCTCAACATTGCCAACTGTATATGGTGATATGCTCTAAGTACAGTAAGCCGTACATGAAGTATGGACAGATGTTTGGACATGACTACTAAGTGGTGGGGCTTCTTCGCAGATGAATGATTACTGAGGACAGCTCACTGGTGTGTTACAACCAGTTCTACAATAACCTGTATACCTGCTAAAGTCAGGTTTTGTCAATTGAAGTAGAAGACAGACAATGTAGAATGTAAGGGTGACACCAAAAATAAAATTGCCAAAGATTCCAAAAACTTCTTCAAAGCCAACTTCATGCTACTGAAGTCAGAAGTGACAAACTTCATGATACCCATGCAGATGGGATCTGAAAGTTCAACTACAGAATCCTAAACTAAGGCACTGTACGAGTACATCCACTCGTGCATGAATCGTGCAATCCCAAATAGAACCAAAATGCTCTTCTCCAAAAAAGGAAGCCAATCTGGTGGTCCCCTGCTATAAACAAACTATACAACAGAAGGAAGAAACAGTTGCAGAAAAGAGGATAATCCCAGGATGCAAAACATTCCCTCACCAGCCTCAGTAAAAAGCTGAGATTCCTCATAAAATCCTCAAAAGCTAGTTACAAAAATAAAATTGAGAAAGATTCCAAAGACAACCCCAAGGCATTCTATAGTTATGTCAATAATCTAAATGGCGATGCTCAGATCTGCTCTGAGCTACAACAGAATGACATTAAATATACTGATCCCAAGGATATTGCCAATATCCTGGCAAATCGATGTAGTGCCAACTTCACTCCCCTCTCTCCCCCTAAAGGGCCCATCTCAATACCAAATGATTACCAAATTCCAGTAATCACAGCCACACAGGTAGAAACCACACTCGCCAAAGTTAAGAATACAGCATCCATGAGACCAGATGACATCCCAGGCTGTGTACTACATGAACAACAAAATGAACTGGCACCTCACCTAAGTGTCATGTTTAATCATAGTCTCACCTCAAACTTCGTGCCCACTGAGTGGTGCACAACTACAGTTATCCCACTCCACAAGGGGGGATCCACCTTGGATCCCGGGAACTACCGTCCCATCAGTCTGACAAGCCTGATCTGCAAGGGCATGGAACGCATTATCATGGAACTTATAAACAAAGACACTGACAACCTTCAAACACTGGACCCCAACCAGTTTGAGTTTGTGAAGGGCTGGTCTTGTCTCCTGAATCTGATTGACTTCTTTGAATCAGTCTCCAGAGCCGTGGACGAGGGTAAGGTGGTCCACACAACCTATCTGGACCTTACCAAGGCCTTCAACACTATCCCCCACTCTGGAATCATGGATAAACTTACTAAGCTGGGCATAAATCCCTACATCACTCGATGGGTTGCCAACTGGCTTACTGACAGAACCCAGACTGTAAAAGTAGCCGACTCCAAATCCAGCACCAGGCAAGTGACAAGTGGAGTACCTCAGGGTTCAGTCCTGGGACCCACTTGTTTGGCATCTACTTCTCTGAAGTACAAGCCAACACTAAGGGACTCTGGCTAACAAAGTTCGCAGATGACTGCAAACTGGGAGCCATTATTGAATTCCCAAATGATATGGATATTCTACAAAAGGGCCTTACAGAAACAGATGTCTGGTGCCAGAGCCATGGGCTCAAGCTTAATGCCAAGAAATGTGTAGTTATTCCCTTTGGAAAAAAACATGTACCCATGAATTACCACATAGGTGGTAGTACACTAAACATCAAAAGTGTGATGAGACATTTAGGGACACAGGTGGACAGTCGTCTCACTTTCGAAAACCACATCGCCACAACAATCAGGAAATCTTTCTATGTGGCACACCTCATCACTAAAGGCTTTTCATCCAGAAAAAAGGAGGTCATTGTCCCACTGTACTCATCCCTCATTAGACCCATTATAAAGTATAATGCCCCGTTTGGTATGTACCTCACAAGACAACTGCAACAGCTGGAAAGGCCACAGAAATACCTCACTAAAAGAATCACAGGCCTAAAGCAGATGCCAAATGTTGACCATCCAAAAAAACTCCAGCTATACTCTGTGGCATATCATCTACTCAGAGGTGATCTCTGCTTAACATACAAGGCCATGTCAAACCCTGAGCTGTTGGACATGCTCCACTTAAAGAAATCCCAATCCCTCAGAGCCACATGCTCCAGGGATCTAAACATTGTCATCACAATGAACAAAACATGCTAGAGGGATAGGTTCCTGACCCAGAGACTCCCCATATTCTGGAATAGACTGCCCATACTTGTCAAGCAGAGCGCCTCCTTGGCCCTCTTCAAAAGGAACCTTGATGATTGGATGGGAGATAGGAAATTCACCCCGGGGATCATGTCAGTCACCCTGCTAGACAGGAGTCCAGAGAAGTAAATATTGTAGAAAGAAATATCCAGGGAATTATTATGGCTAGGCTTGTATAGGCCCTAGGGCTGATAGCCTAGTACCAACCTATGAACCTATGAACTAAACCCCATGACACCTGCAACAGTAATACCACCCCTGTGCATATATTGTGCATATATCAGCGCAGTTGACAAAGGAAAGAGTCAGTAAGCATTGTACCGGATGTGATAGTGCTGTACAGCTTTAGTACCTATCATGAGATATGCAGGTGTTTGATTCACAGTACTGGCACGTGTGGGTGTGTGTCCATCTATGTCACGTATGGTTGGGAATACATCCCACATGTTACCACTCTCCTGAACACTGTTGTTTACACCAGTACAGAGTGAAGTGCAGAAAGAAAGGCATAGGCAGATGGTTAAAACTCACACATGTAAGGTGTCTGTATGTGTGTGACATAGGTGTATATCTTTGTGAATGCCAGTGTGTTTGTGTGTGTGTGTGTGTGTGTGTGTGTGTGTGTGTGTGTGTGTGTGTGTGTGTGTGTGTGTGTGTGCGTGTGGCTATCCATGTGAATGGCTGTCTGGTTCCTGGAGTGAGGCTATATTTTACCATAGTGAAATGTTAATGCCCCCTCTCCCCATCCACTCAAAGCAGTCTAGCATCCCTGTTGATATCATCAATTGTAGACAGGCATACTAACCACCTGCTAACATGTACACCCTGGGGTATGACCTGTTGTTACTTAGCCTTCTGATGGACCCTCCCTTCCCACATAAACTCACTGCACTGTAGTATCCCTGTGGATGTACTCGATCTTAGACTATTCCAACTACCTGTACATGAGTAATCTCTGTGGCGTGTCTTGTAATTGCATAGTATTATAATGATGATATGCTCCTAGGCAGGGGTTCTAATCCAAACACTGGCAACTGTGTGTGTGTCAGAGTGTTTGTTACTGTATCTGGAATGTGTGGGTGTGTCTGTGTTTGCATGCTGTCATGGCAGTGGGTATTATTGCTTCCCAATGAGAAGCTACTATTTCCACTGGCCTTTAACCTTGTCATCCAGCATACAACTATTTTACCCACTCCGCTCTCCAGGTAATTATACCTGTGATGTTACCCACTATGGATGTGACGGCTCTGAACACAGTAGCTTACTACACAGCTATCATGCTCTTGGATCATTAGAACAGTAAACATAATTGAAACATGGGAGAATATAACGGTGATGTGAAAGCTACAAAGTGCATGCAGGTATTGTCATACTGACCTGTGGGTAGTCAACATGTACATATGGGATTCCCACAAACACCAACATCCCCCGGCACATGCAACTACACCTGAAAGAGGAAGGCATAACATCAAGATCAACATGCTGTTAGTGTTGTTACACATGATACATACTGTCAAATGTACAAAATGCATTCTAAAACTGCAATACATGGTATGTCTGCGACCTGTCAACACTACTCAACAATATTAATCTACAATTGTCTACCTAGTATGTTCACCCTGTGCATCAGACCATATGAACATGTCCCTGCACCGATGGTGTGGATGACAGGGATGCGGCACAGGCATCATCATATGCACAGGCTGATAATGTTTTCCAGAGGCCTAAGCTGTGCCATTGGATGGCATCATGCGTGTCTGTTAGGGCCTGTGACATCATTGGGCATGTGTGGATGTTATGTGCATGTGTGTGTTAAGGTGCCCTACATTTGTTTCCAGTGTGTGTGTATATACATGCACACAGGTCTGGCATGTGGCTGGCCTACACAAGGATTATATTTACAGCTGCAGACTGTACAAGGCATGTGTCACAGTTCACAGTGTCTGGTCACGGCCATGTGACCTGCCCCTGCCAGGAGTTGCATGGGCACTACCAGGCAGAGGTCCAGATTGGGTACCATCTGATGACACATGTCCACTGGAATCGTGTCCGTGTTGGGACCGTCCAGGACCACATGCATATTGCCTGCTGTATCCTGGTGTAGACAGCACAGCACCAGCAGCATTGCTGCTGCTACTGCCATTATGGGACCAGGCATGTGCAGTAGCATGTTCATGTAGACCTTCAACAGGTGATGTAGCTGGCCTACATCCACGTGCCCGATGCCTCACTCCCACCAGATGTTCCAGCACAAAACAATCCATGCTCGAGGATTGACATGCCATGGTCAAGGACTCCCACCATGTCACCCAATCATCTATCCAAAGCATCTGCAAGATGATGGAGAACATTTGCAAGTGCCTGGATGTTGTCAATTAATGAATGGACAGCAGCCCTCTGAAGCCTCAGACAGTCCCTGTTGTGCCATTCAGCATGTGCCTGTGCCTCCATTACAGCCCAAAACATGCGTCTGGTGACTCCAGCTGATGTGCTTGGTCTCGCAGGGGCATGTTGGCCAGGTGTCCTCCTATGAGCAGCACTGGGCACATGCCTGTGTGGGACATCACCAGTCTGTTGACTGGGATCATGGTGTGCAGGAACACCTTCAATAGTCACCACACTTCCCTGTTCCATGCTACCTCCCTCCAACTGTCCTTTCTCTATGGCCGGTGGTGATGGGGTATGTGCAGGCAGGGGAACTGTGTGCGAGGATGAGGGGAAGACAGGTGGAATGGCAACCAATGGCACAGATTCAGCCCCTGAAAACTCTGCCTGTGCCTCAATTATACTATCATCATCATCACTGCTATAGTCTGTGGGGACACTAACATCAGGTGGACCACAGGAGGGCAATGCACCTACATCAACACGTGTGAGGGGAAGACAAGAACTGTACATTTCAAGTTATACCAGACTCACACAGACAGACAGAGATACACACATACAGACAGACAGAGACACACAGACAGAAAGACAGACAGACAGACACCGACACACACAGACAGACACAGACACACAAAGACAGAGACACACAGACAGACACACACACACACAGACACGAACAGACACACAGACAGACAGAGACGCACACAGATAGACTGACAGACAGAGATACACAGCCAGACAGACACACACAGACACACAGACACACAGACACACACAGACACACAGACACACAGATACAGGCACACAGACAGACAGACACAGACACACACAGAGAGACAGACACACACAGACACCCACAGACAGACAGACAGAGACACACAGACACACACACACAGATACAGAAACATACAGAGACACACAGAGACACAAACAGACAGAAAGAAACACACACAGACAGACAGAGACACAAACACACAGACACTCATGCTACATGCAATTGATATGGCAGATGGCATTCAGCTTATTCCATTATAGTTTCAGCTTAGGCAACTATAGTGATACTTATCATACATCCCTGAGTTGCACACAACAGCATGCATGTGGTATAGCAGATGGCATGCACCTTACATAATTATAGTGGTGGATAGCATACATACCTGTATTGCACCATTTGTGTTATTAGCCTATGCCCCATACCTGCAACACAATGCATGCACTTTGCACCATTGCACTGCACTGCCATGGTGTGTGCAACATACACCATACGTTAACAGACCATTGCTGACCTTTGTACATCTGCCACTGATGCTTTGTGTTGGCCACTGACCCTATGTGTGAGGACATGAGCACTAGGGTATGTCAACTGCATAATATGTTTGCCTGAGCCCTAGCTTGCATATCTGCCCCAAAGCACTGCATGACTGTTCAACATTATTCCACCTACCCCTGAGCTGAGTGTAGACATTGTGCATGTGGCAATACACACATGTTTGACATGGCTGTCCCTACTTTGCAATGGTGCCACAGACCAGTACACTGACCTGCTGTGTGGCGTATGACCTTGCCAATCACATGTAGTATGACATGTCTTCTGCTGACGTGTTGAATGACATGCATACTTGTGTAACACAATGCTGTCCTTTCCAATCTACAGTATGGTAATGGTGTCCCAGTGCAGGGATGCTAACATGGGCCTTCAGCTGATGCAATGTTGTCTGTCGACCCTACAAATATGCAGGGACATACTGCACATTGAGCTGATGTGCATAGCCATTGCAGGTCATCATGTGGCTTCACAATTGCTATACAGTGTGAGCTACTGACACAGTTCATAACCATGACTATGTTCACATACAATACATATCTAATGTGGAATGTGACCCACGTCATCAAGGTGTATACACAATAAGCCCTAATGCGGAATGTGTGACACAGGTCACAGAAGGGTATATGGATGACCCCCTTGCACATCTGCAACCCTATTACTGATATCTGGCAACTATGCCCACACATGGCTAACTTACAAGTACTCTGTGTCCCACATGCCATCTGTATACCTCACACACATGAGGAGCAGGCATGACAGTGATGTCTGACACCAGCAAGGTGAATGTACTGTATCTGTGGCTTGATGTGGATGTATGTGTATGTTGTGCAACACATGTATGTATTTGGATACTGTATAGGTGAATGCTTCCATGTCGTGACACAGTCCAGATGTTCAAGACATGTTATGTGATGGTTTCATGTTATGCCTACACAAGCTGTGCACAGGCCTTTATGATGTTTAGTGTTTCACATCTGCAATCTCACCATTATACAAAGGCCATAGTTGTATTGTGTTGAGCCAATGTACAACAGGGTGTACACACATGTACATCACTTCTACTGTGTGTTTTGCTTCATGTCTCTGGCCATCCTCCATGGTCATGTGCACACATGTTCAGTCCAATGGTTGTGATGGCCATCTTATTTCACATGTCAGTGTTATCCCATATGACATACACCCATAGATGTCATATGGTCCCCTGAGGACAGGGTTATGCAGACAAAGGGCGGTATATATGTCAGACATATTTTGCATAGTTGAGCAGTGTTGCAGTCAGCTCATTATGTCATGGACATGTCTGATGGCACATGACATTGTGTGACATTCATAGCAAGGGTATACTCCACAAGGGTGTATCCTTTGGGCCGGGCATACTCCAGCTCCAACACATTTAGTGTGTGTGCACACACACGCTGTATGTACTGTTTGTATTCCCAACATGTGTAATGCTGATATGTAGTACCTGTCCCTACAGTAGAACACACCTCCACCATTGTATTCACTGTTGTCCACACATATGGCAATGACAGTTTGGAAGGTTTAGTTTAGGTGTTTCATATAGTCTTCAATTGTTTCACATAGGTAAACAGTGTGATACATTGCAGGCCTGACCAGTGTCCATTACCAGGACCACCATACATTATGTGTATGTGTGTTATGGCAGATAGCATGCAATTAATATGTTCTGTGCATTATCAAGCCTGGTAAATAATAACAATCTCACCTGACACAGACTGCTGTGGCTGCAAAATGCAAGAAGTAGCTAAACAGGAGTGTCACAGCAGTAAGATCATTATCCACACCTGTGTGGTAGCTACAGGGTGCAATGCCTATGTCAGCACATAAGCCAGTACAATACACTATACTATGGAATATGCACATATGTGCATACATAGAGTAGCAGACTATAGTATGTGACATGTGTGCATACATATGATGTTACATTACATATTGTACAGTAACACATGTAACTATGTGATATATAGTTGTGTTTTATGTGCAGTAGTGACTTACCAGGAACTCTAGGCTCGGTGGTTGAGAGACACCCACCTCCACAATACCAGCTAAAGCTTGTGGATGGAGGTCTGCAGGTGATCCCAAGTTGGCCAGTAGCTCCTCGGTATGTGTGAGTGGGGGCTGGGTGAGTGGCACCACACCCATTGCACCTTGTTCCCTGGTGATTGCATTAGCATGCTGTTTCGCCTGTCTTATCAGGTCAGTGCTGTGTCGGCACACCTGCTGATATTGATTGTGACTGCCAACATCATTTGTCCTCCTGCAGAGTTCCTCCCACAGGGCATCCCACTGCTGTGCATCCTGTGGCACATGGCTGAAGAGCATTGTGTAGTTGCTGAGAAGGTATGGGATGAGGACCTCATCCTCCAAGTGACTGTATGGTGGCAGTCTGCTACATGGCATACCTGGAAGACATAACGATGGAGACAGGTCACAGTAACTCACAGAGAAGTACAGCAGTACAGATGAACATAGATGTGTATCACATTTATTAAGATTACAAATACATCTTTGTAGATCTACATGACACTAACACCACTGACATATATGTCACACACATTTGACACCTACCGGTGATGTGATGTTATCACCATATATGTGTGTGTCATGTGATGACATTGCTCATACACCATGTGGATATTGTCTAGATGTGGGCATGTCTGTTTGCCTGTAGTGGTGTCTTTACCTATCAGCACATGCCTGGATGTGGGTCACATTAATGCAATCAACCGTAATGTTGTGTATATGCCACATATATAGTCATACATAGCCATTAGAGTCATGACCTGTGACCCTGTCGACTTGCAAGCATGAATGTGTTTTGCCATATACATCTACATGGCACTGTACAGCTGTGTAGCATCCTGCCATGTATTGCCTGTGTTGCACATGTGTAACACATGGGACAATAGCTAGCCTGATGGTATTTGCAGGGATGGATATTGACTATAGCATATATGGTCATAGTGATCTAGTAGGCTATATGCCCTGGGCCATTTATGAGCCTAGGCCAGCCACTTACCTAGCTGTAGGCAACAGACAGGTAAGTTTCAGTGGCCAGTTCAAGCAGTGCCACAGAACTGATACACATGGTTACTGATATATTTGGCATGTGGTCATCACACCATGTCACAGAGAGGGGTGATGTGCAGCTTTGCTGGACAGTGATGCATAGTTTGGCAAGAGTATGTTAAGTGTATGGGACAGGGATCTGTCAGGCATGTTGTGATCCTTGTATTAGAAAGGTGGATGTCCATGATGTATGTTTTTATTTGGGATCAGGATGTTTTAAGTGTAGCATGTCCAATACCTCTGGGTAGGCTGCATGCTACATAGTGCAGCTAGGGATTGTGAAGGGCAGTGTAGACCATCTACACATGGGCAATAACCCTTAAAGGAAATATGTGATCTATTATGGGTCACATGGGTGTTGAGTGTGGCTGAGCAGTTATCTCTATATTCCTGGATGGCACCCTGTCATGATTAGGGGTGCCACATACGACCACCTGTCTTTTGTGGTGACGTAACTATCAAAGGGAAGTACTGTCCAGCTGCATCCCATGCACACAGTTGCCATTATGTTGACCGCTGCCTAGGTGGCAGTTAATGGGTACAGGGTTTGTAACATAGGGGATGACAATGCAATACTTAGCTGTCAGATTGTGGCCATACATCACGCACCACACATCTAACACACTAAGGCCCTTCTGTGTGTTGAATGCAGCACACAATGAGTCAACTATAGCTCCTAGTTCATAGTCATTTGCAAACATCAATAGGCTGATGCCTTCTGTGTTAGTCTATGTGGTATAGATAACAAAGTGCGGGAGTACCAGGAATGACCCCTGTATTACTGTGGCTGACACTGGATTGATGTGCGTGTATTCGTCAGACACCTTCTGTAGTGTGGGTTCTGCCAGCAGTCCAGTTGCCAACCACTCCGGTGACATAGGAATATACACCTAGTTTACTGAGTGTAGCTGGAACACAGCATGGGTGATGGTGTCCTACGACCTGGCAGGGTCATGATACGCAGTGTGAATCAACCCTACTGTCATCTACATCTGTACCGAGTATATCAATTACAGATTCAGCAGGGTAGTTGTATACTATGTCCCATTATCAGTGGTGTCTCCCCCTTTGTGGGGTGTGATAACTGTTGCTGTGCACCATTCGGTGTGTACACAGCCTGCCATGGAGATATGATTGAACATGATAGGTATGTGGATAGCTGAATGTTCTTACATTTGTGTAGGATACACCCTGGGATGTTGACAGGTCCCATGAAAGCTGTATGTATGGCATTAGAGAGTACAGCTTGTACCTACATAGTCATTAGTACAGGGGCCCTGTAGTGTACATCGACATATTACTAAGTGTACCTGTTGGGGGTGGGGAGGTGGAAGTGGGTTTAGGTTCTCTGAGACCCTATCTGGATAAATGGGTGATATTTCAGTACTTCCCATGCCATAGTGCTGTGCAGCATGGCAGGTCTTGTCATTGCCATTACAATTAATGACACAGCTATAGAATGTTCTGTGCTTGGCCTCATCATATGTGGCTGATTGGTTTCACAGTAGCTGTGCGTGGTTTTATATGGTGTATCTGCATCTTACTGAGGCTGACCAGGGATCACCTACATTCATGTGGGTTCACTCTTGCAACAGCTACTACCTTCTGTGGTACAGTTTAAAGCATGGCACCACCAGTTTGCTTACTTGTTTGTACTGGGTTGACTCCTGGTTCTGTTTAAATGGCACAATCACTGCACATATGTGACTGCTTAAGGTTCATTTGAGTAGGAGTCAACATTTGCACATGCATTGTCCATCTGCATGTGTGCCATGGCACTCACCACTCTGCTCTTAAGAAACATAACATTGGCATTGGAGACTATGTGTAGCATACTGTTAGCCCTGTTTGTGTGACTACTGTGATCCAGGTCAGTGGGGTCGATGGAACCCAACATGCATTGAGCGCAGGTGTTGGTACATGAGGAGTCTTCCCAGTTCATAATGGAATAGTTGAGAGTAGCCAATATTATGGTTCTGTCTCAGACCTAATCTTCCCCACTACAACACATTATGACAGTTGGGAAGTCCGTGGCCTGGTGGGTGACCTGTCTCAAATTGCATATTGAATTCCATTGTGGCACAAAGGTAGTTGCTCAGCATAATGCATCTGATGTTATGCAAGTGCAATTAGCATGGGGGTGTCCATATCCTTCAGGAATATGGACACACCTGTGGCCCGTGTGTTCTAATAAAGGATAATGGGCAAAAGGTGAGATATGTTGCCAGAGATGGCCTGCACCTGTCGCCACTGGGATTCCGGATACTGGCTAAGGCTCTAGCCACCCCTATAGTGCCTTTTTTAGGCAAGGTTCAAATGACAAATTCACCACCCTAACAGGTACAGGCAAGAAGAATCTGAGGGTATTGCTACTCAATGCTACAAGTCTAAACCTCAAAATGCACTCTATCAAGACACTCCTTAAAATGGAGAACGTCGACATCTGTGCAGTGACAGAGACCTGGTTCAAGGCTCCAGATATTACCCCTGCATTACCAGCCTATAATTCATACCACACCTTTCGGCCACCTAACCTGGACTGAAACGCTAAAGGTAGAGGTGTGTCCATATTCATTAAGGATATCCACACCTCCAGGCTAGTTGCTCAGCATAATGCATCCGAGATTATCCAAGTGCAACTAACTTTGGGCAAGACTGCAATCCAAATTGTAGCTTGCTACAGATCCCCCACCATGCCCTAGGATTCCCACTCCTCATTTCTTAATACACTGGAAAATATTAGGGTACAACCTAACGCCCTAATAATGGGCGATTTCAACTGTCCTACCATTAACTGGGAAAACTACTCATGTACCAACTCTTGTGCTCAACGTTTTCTGGAATTCATAAATTCGAATGCCATGGATCAACTTATCCACACCCCCACCAGGGGCAGCAATATCCTAGACCTGGTTATTACCAACATGGGCAACCGGTGCTCCACACCAGAGGTCAATTCCTCGTTGGTCAGATCCGACCATAAGCTAATCACCCTAGACATCCACATCTCCCCACCCCCATTAGGGAAATCACAGTAAAAAATTTCGCCAAAGCCAACTTCACGCTTCTTAAGACAGAAGTGGCAAACTTCACGACACCCATGCTGACGGACAATAGAGGTATGACTGCTGAATCCTACACAAATGCACTTTATAAGCACTTACATGAGTGCATGGATCGTGCAATCCCTAACAGAACCAAGATGCTATCCTCCAAAAAAAGGAAGCCAATCTGTTGGTCCCCTGCCATAAACAAACTCTACAACAGAAGAAAGAAACTGTTGCAAAAAAGAGTAAAATCCCATGATTGGAGAAACTCCTTGGTCAGCTTCAGTAAGAAGCTGAGATCCCTCATAAAATCCTCCAAAGCTAGTTATGAAAACAAAATCACCACTGACTCTAAAGACAACCAGAAAGCATTATATAGCTATGTCAAGAATCTCAATGGCAACACTCAGATCTGCTCTGAGTTACAGCACAATGGCACAAAATATACAGAACCAACAGATATTGCCAACATCCTGGCAGATAGGTTCAGTGCTAACTTTACCCCTCTGTCATCCCCTAAAGGGCCCATCTCTATACCAGAAGAATGCAAAGTTCCTGTAGTCATGGCTGCACACTATCCAAAGCCAAGAACACAGCATCCATGGGACCTGACGACATCCCAGGCTGTGTTCTACATGAACTACTAAATGAACTGGCACCCCACCTAAGTACCATGTTCAATCATAGCCTCACCTCAGGCTATGTGCCCACTGAATGGCGCACAGTGACAGTTATCCCACTCCACAAAGCGGGAGAAACCACAGTCCCCGGAAACTACCGCTGCATTAGCCTAACAAGCCTGGTCTGCAAGGCTATGGAGAGTATCATCATGGAACTTATAAACAAAGGCATTGGTAATCTCCAAACTCAGGACCCCACTCAGTTCAGGTTTGTAAAAGGCAGATCATGTCTCCTAAACCTGATAGACTTCTTTGAAGCAGTCACCAAAGCCGTAGATGAGGGTAAGGTAGTTCACCCGGCCTATCTAGATCTCGCCACGGCTTTTGACACCATCCCCCACTCTGGAATTATAGATAAACTCACTAAACTAGGTATAAATCCCTATGTCACAAGATGGGCTGCCAACTGGCTCACTGACAGAACCCACACTGTGAAAGTAGCAGACTCCAAATCCAGCTTCAGACCAGTGACAAGTGAAGTACCACAGGGTTCAGTCCTGGGTCCTCTCCTGTTTGGTATCTACTTCTCTGAAGTACAGGCCAACACAGAAGGTCTTTGGCTAATGAAGTTCGCAGGTGACTGCAAACTAGGAGCCATAATCAAAACTCCAAAAGATGTGGACATCCTACAAAAGGGTCTTGCTGAGACAGATGCCTGGTGTCAAAGCCATGGCCTCAAGCTCAATGCCAAAAAGTGCACTGTCATTCCTTTTGGTAAAAACTCAGTACCCATGAACTACCACATAGGTGGTAGTCTACTTAACACCGAAAGTGTGATAAGAGACCTTGGGACACAGGTGGACAGTAAGTCTCTCCTTTGATAATCACATCGCCACAGTAGTCAGGAAATCCTTCTATGTGGCACACCTCATCACAAAAGGTTTCTCATCCAGGAAAAAAGAGGTAATTGTTCCCCTCTACTCGTAACTCATTAGACCCATTATAGAGTACAATCCCCCTTTTGGTATGTACCTCACAAGACATCTACAACAACTGGAAAGACCAGAGAAATACCTCACAAAGAGGATTACTGGCCTCAAAGAGATGCCCTATGCAGACCGTCTCAAAAAACTGCAGCTTTACTCCATTGCATATCGTCTACTCAGAGGTGATCTCTGCCTAACACACAAAGCTATGTCAAACCCAGAGCTTTTAGACATGCTCCACTTAAAGAAATCCCAATCCCTACGAGCTACACGCACTAGGGACCTAAACCTCATCACCACAATAAACAGAACATGCTGGAGGGATAGATTCCTGTCCCAGAGACTTCCCATACTCTGGAACAAACTACCTATCTATATCAAACAAAGCTCCTCATTAGCACTGTTCAAGAAAAATCTTGATGATTGGATGGGAGATAGGAAATTCACCCCGGGGATCACTTCTATGGCTCTGCTCAACAGTGTCACAAGAAAATAATTTTCTTGGGTGGCGAAAGCCAGGGTACCTTTGGCTAGGCTTATATAGACCCTAGGGCCAATAGTCTAGTACCTACCTATGAACTTATGAACCTATGTGTTATAACATGGTCATGCAGGTGTGCACTCCAGAGCATTGAAACATGTCTCAGCCACTGCACAGATATGTTCTCCATGCTAGCAATTGACATATGTGTGTCCGTATAGTGTTTCTGACATGTATCATTGTGTAGTGAGACCCGCAGTTTATTGCTTGGCTTTTTCTGTAACAGCAGTGGACCCTCACCTGAACTGTGCATGATGAAGGCACTATAGGGGGAGCATGAGCCCTAGGCTGTATCCAGATTCCCAGGGGTGACAGGTGCAGGCCCTGTCTGGTAAAGCATCATGGTCTGTCAACCATGTTATCCCAGGATGACAGATACTGGATACCTTGCAACATGCACCACTACACTAGACAATTGTGGAATACAATTATTTTGTCTCTGTACTGCAGTATCATTCTGGCCAATGGCAGAATGCTACCCAGGCCTTGGGACATACCTGCATGGGCTACAAGACCTGACAGTTCCTACATGTGTTTCCATGCAGTCCAGGCTACTGCATCACAGGTCCTGCACAACAACATGGAATATGCCAGAGCCATGTGTATAGTTCAAAAGGTGGTCTGAGTGTATGAGTATGTGGCTAATCATGGCAGACAGGCAGCTGACAGTATGTATGCCCTCGTATAGGTTGGTGTGTAACATAGTGCTAGAGTTTGCATTCACAAATGAGTACTGCTGGGCATGTTTCCAGTCATGTGTTCAGAGGTGTGGCACAATTATGAAAACTATGTCATACAATTTGTGTATTTTGGTGTCTGTCGCTTCCTGCTTGGAGGGTCACTTGTTTGGCCAGATACTTAGATGTGTCTATGAATGTGTGATTTCCAGTAGTGTGTGTGGGTGTCCTTACTGTGATATGGTAAGGGTATGTGTTGGTTGTGTTGATGAGCTGCATGTATTAACCTACACCTCATGACTGTCCAGTCCAGTCATGGCTGTAGACGGGGCTGCCTTCCAGCTTACCCCTGTAGCTGCATCCCAGACAATGTGTGGGGTATGGTGTTAGGTGGGTCTGGCAGTGTACATGGCATAGAGATTACATTCCCCCAGGATAGCCACATACACAAAGCTGACATTAGGAAACACCAGTAGCTGACTAGTGGACACCTGTATGAGCAGTCAATACTCCAAGTACCAAGTACTGTATTTAGTTTATGTATTGCCTATGAAGATGTTTTAGACAGTGATGCTCACATGTAAATATTTGTGTTATGGACGTGACAACACTGGCTATTACAGAAACATTGTAGCTACCTTTAGCAGCAATCCTCCACTGAGGAGCACATCACATCCTGTTAGTTAATTACAGATGATGCAAGTGTCTACAGGTCTGTTTCCTTCTCTGGGTATATACTTACATATCCACTAGGATGATGAGCTCTGCTGGGCACAGACACCCACTCTCCAAACAGAGTCATGTATCAATAGGCTCTGATGCCACTATCAACATGATCAGGATATAATCAGATAGTGTGAGCCATGATGCAGCTATTACACATGGGCAGCTGTCTCCTACATCTTACACTCCTACTGCAGATGTTACACTAGAGTTAAAGATGATATGCAACCTGTTTCATTACCAGTGCTGTGCACCACCGTACATACAGTATGTGCAGGCAGCTGTTAGGTTTTCAATGAGAGGTTGGGCTACACAAACCTGGTAGTTCAATCAGTGTGTCTCTACTCTCAATATCCACTCTATGTAGGTGTGCACATAACTATTTGGCCCAGCCCTGTAACAAGGGTCACTACACATTTGCATAACATGTACACATGCACAGCTGTTATTGCTTGCAAACAATACTAGAGAGGTGGATATTACATGTGTTATGTGCATGGATAGTTACCTGGCTCTTCCAATTATCTTTGCTATCATGCTGCTAACCTGTCAGATGAATATTAATGCCATGTATCCTGTCATTGAGTATTGTAATTGCCAATAGACATAACTACTGTTTGCATGAAATAACAGAACTGCTATGTAGAATAGAATACAGATCTGCCTAGAATACCGTACATTACAGTTACTTCACAATATCCCACAATGCACACCAACTTTGCACATTAAGCCCACCTTTAACATGTTCATCTTACTTATACACCCATACATATGTCAACTGTTACAATATATCGACATATACTATCCCCATACTTGTTGGACCAATCCTGACACCGACAGTGGCAGGAAGCAAATTGGTGGGTTCCAAGCCCAAATCATCCCTTGTGGTGTATGTGGAGTGTGCCATGTGACCTACAGCAATACACACATAGAATACTACAAGAATTACTACTGCTCAATAATAGATCGCTACAGGATAGCTATTTCCACTATATGCATTGATTATACTGTAATTCTTACAGAACAGATACTAGATACACAGACATACTACATGTTATACATACTGTCTTAGTAATCAGAGGTGTTATTAACTAGTAATACTCATAATACTCATTTTTGGTTAATTTTTCAGTGTTTTGTGCTGTCCTACAGGTAGATTCAGATGGTTTGAATGTGTGACAAGGCAACCTTTTATAGTTACAGATCAGTAAAATCTGCTGTCCTGATGACCAATTGGTGTTCCTAAGTAGCTAATTACATGCACATCAGCTGCACTGCTACTGCCTTAGCCAATACCATGGCTACTGTGGAATATAAGTGAGTACTCCACTTGGGCATTGTCCCTTTGCCTTACTTGTGAGGAAGACAGTGTGGAAGTTTTGTTTGGAATCTATTGCAACAGCTGTATGGGGACGCACAGTAATATACTGTGTGTAATGCCTAGAGGAGTTGGTCTAAATGTGAGTACTGCTGTTATATTTCGGAACATTGCTACTTGTGCAAGGTTTGTCTGTACCTAATACTTCTGCATATATGTCAGTCTGGCCAGGTTGTTTCACCAGCTCAAGGGTGCATAGCTATGCATATAATGTTAGGGGTTTACAGTGTGCTTACCAGACATATTTAGTTTGGTGTTACTGTGTATCATACTGTGCTAATAATCAGTACTTGGTAAAACTTCCTGGTGTATGAACCTTTCAACCCTCTGAAATGGGATTAGTTCATACAAACCCTGTTACATCAGCAGCTGTTCAATTGTATAACGGCAACTATTTCACATAGGCCATGTTAGTGTGTCTGTGTCCAGGTATGTTAAGGTTTCAGCAGATGTTGTACAATAGTTGCATAACTGGTTATGGTATGACAGTATGTACTGATGTAATTATTTTGGTTGTGGGGTAGATGTTGGTGGATGTACATAGTACATGCATGTGTGTAGGAACCTCTTTTATCCAACGTCTATTTGTGTTTGGGTGTTCTTTCCCTATGTGAACACCTATCCCTTAGTGGACTAATACTATGGCAATTGCAGGCTGATTCATTAAGGCACTATTAAATGCTTCCTGTATAGCATGCAGGTACTGTTCGTCCTTGAATCTTTTTGGCAATATATCGGAATGTAATAAAGATTGGCAAAATTAAAGTTGTCTGTGTAATTCTGTCATGGATATTTGCAGTCATTGCAGTTGTGTTTGTGACTGTGTCCATAGAACATATTTGTAATAGTGTATTGGCATATACTCTTCATATGTTATGTTCATATTGTTTGGGGGGGGGGTCAGAATGCGTGATTGCTATGGTTCATGTTATACTCAGATATGACCACTTTGGATGCTGTCTACAGGCATGTATGTATGTGTGTGTGTGTGTGTGTGTGTGTGTGTGTGTGTGTGTGTGTGTGTGTGTGTGTGTGTGTATATATATATATATATATATATATATGTGTGTGTGTGTGTGTGTGTGTGTGTGTGTACATGTATATAGACATTATTGCATACATTTATCTGCACCTCCATAGATGTGTAGATGTTTTAACCTATTTATATATGTTTTAACCTATCTATATATCTACATGTATATGTAGACCTGTATATGTTGTCCTATTCAACACATTCCTCTCTTTTGTGTTTTAACCTGTCTGCATACACCACTGGAATAGGTATATCCCAGGTAGCTTAGTGTTAGGTTACTCTGAGGATGGAAAGTAGAAACACTAGAGACGGACCACCACAATAAATGGAAATATTTATTAGAGGACAAGCGCTTTCGCGTACATCAAGCACGCTTCTTCAGATCCATAGTAATGCAATTTGCAGGTATCATATATATATGCTAAAAAACTTCTCTTTAATAGGGTAATCAAATGATCAAATAATCAAGCAATCAAATTAAATTAAATTAAATTAAATCATTGAATCAATCTGCAAAATCCAGTGTCTAATTAACAAAAGAATGAATCAATTCAGTATGTAAAAACATTTCTTAGGCTCAGAACATGTTGACTTTATATAATGTAAAACATTTTAAAAACTTTTTTAAAAAACGTACTGGCAAAACTTCTAGCCACGCTTGAAATTACACGTAACAATCGCTCTCAAGCAAAATAATTCTTAATTCATGACGCTTGTCATAAATAGTACTCAGGCCATTAGACTAACCACTGCAATAAATAAATAATTATTACAACTCAATGAGATCTGAGGAATCTAAAACCTAAAAAATGAAACAACTAATAACGACATTTAATAGTTTAAAATAAGACATTCAACAAAACTGAACTCATTGTGTTCAGAATCTGTCCTCCCATCTACAAGAAACTGCCTGCACGTCTCTGAATAAGCAAGGTATAAAAACTTAAAAGTATTACTTAAAAGTATTACTGATGATCAACTTTCATGATGGACAAGAGTATATAGAGAGGCACATAAAACCTCGTCATAAAACAAACATAATATATTTATAGATATTATGTATATGTCTTGAGACAAAAATATATATATTTTTTTACTTCATTCTGTGCTTAGCTCTAATACTTATCAACCAATGTACTAAAATAATCTAATAAAAAACTTTTTATTATAAATACATATATATAAATATATAAATATAAGAAATATAAAAGATATAAAAGATATATATGAATATATACATATATAAATATCAATATAAATATCAATACTAGATTATGATAAATATAATAAATACATGAATATATAAATATATAAATATAATATCATATAGTATAATCCAATAAATGCTAATAAGAATCATGAGTATAAAATGCATAGATAAAATAAACATATTAAACTAGTGTATTAAGCAATATTCTAGCTATAAATTAAAACATGATCATGTCCATGATAAGTATTGAGAAAACTGATGTCAAGATATGAACCATTAATAAACAACTTAATGATGCACTGAAAAATGTATTCTCAACTAAAAGGGATATAAAACAACTAGCATCTCTGATCTATTAGAATGAAGAATATGACACGTTGAAGCTCTATGTAAAATATCTTCATTTGACACTGCGTCCTTTCAAGGGAGCTCTTACACTCACATATTGATTCAGACCTGGACAATATTGTGCCTTTAATCTAAGAATCCAGGATAACTCTTTGTTCTCTAAATCATTAAATGTGTCTCCCTTTCTAGCACAAGGTGTAATAATTTGTAACACTCTAAAAACAAAGTAGTGTCCTACATTATTCATAACATGCTTAGCTAGCACATTTTTTGTGTCACATTTCTTTATGTCATAAATATGTTCTTGTATCCTTTCTTTCAGAGTTCTAGTGGTCATGCCTAGTAGAAGGCTCTGCAAGTTCGGCAATCCGCCAAATATATCAGGTTCTTGTCTTCACAAGTTGCAAAAAAGTGTGGTTCAAACTTGAAAGCTAATGTAGGATGTTGAAAAAATTGGTTGGTAGTAATCATAGCACACATACTACATTTTGTACATGGAAATGTGCCTAATCTCTTGTCCATATTGGATCTGACTCTTCTGTTTAAACTAGGCTGTTCAATATACAACAGTCTACTTAAGTTCTTACTGTTCCGATAAGTAAATGAAGGTGCGGGTCCTACTAAATCTGCTATTTCTGTGTCAGTCATAAGAATATGCCAATTCTTGGTTAAAATGTTACTCTGAGGATGGAGTACATGGTTGCGGGTTCTTCTCCTGGAAGGTGTTATTATTTTACCTCTCAGAGGAGGCACTGGTAGGAAAAGTGTGAATAACGCACATTTACGCGGCTGTGAGCAGGTTTGCCCGTGGTCTGCGTGATGTTAAGCAAAGGTAAAACGTGTGAAGTGCTTCTCTGTTTACTGTGTTTCAGCGCTGCATGCCGTCGCACAAACACATGGAAACCCACTTACAACTGCTTAAGAGTGCTTTAATCCACTTGCATCCAAAAGCCCTTATTCTGGCCCTCAAAATAACCTAACAGCCCTTGAACCTGGGAACATGAACACCACAGTCACTGACCTTACCACTAAGGCATCTGAGATATACACTACTGTTAAGGTGTTTAGAATATACATTGTACTACAGACATTCCTCACTACTGAAAACAAATATGACAGTCAGTCGGTGTACATATGTCTGATACATGTTAATGTTCATATGATTGTGAAAGTGGGTGTTGCAATGTGACATGACAGGGTGTATTATGAATGAGTAAGGTTCTTGCTTTGTGTCCTTTTTATATTGTCCCCATACTCCATGTATGCCCCTCCAGTTCACTTATTGGACATCTGACCCAGGCCCTCCTTGATGCATGATTGCATTGCCCATCATTCCTCCCCCACCCCAATCTTCACATACACAACAACCACCCCTTCAATGGTGAATTAGATTAATAATAATTGTTATAATACCAGAGCTGCATATGTTTTGTGTACACTCCAATGCCTTTGGAGTGCTTCTGTGTCACAAAGTGTGTTCATAGATGCTTATATATATGGCTATTGATGTAACTGTATAATATATATATATATATATATATATATATATATATATATATATATATGTATGTGTGTGTGTGTGTGTGTGTGTGTGTGCATGTGCAGACATCACTGACATATATATATATATATATATATATATATATATATATATATATATATATATATATATATATATATATATATATATATATATATATATATATATATATATATATATATATATACACACACACACACACACATATATATATATATATATATATATATATATATATATATCGTATTAGTTTGTAACAGTAATACATCTGTAGACTGGAATGTGTTGATTCACAAATGGCAGTACATTGCAATGTACTGTACACAAAGTCACTGTCCCATTTGTGATCATTACACTGAAATGCATATGCTATAAGGTGTAGTCTCAGGACCATGAAACATGTGTACACCTTGGATGGCTTAGTGGTGCGTCCAATGCATATAGTGTGCATGGTCCAGGGTTCGACACCTGCGATGCTTTACGAATGTTTTTTACTGCAGAATAAGGCTCATTTAAGCAGTTGAAAGCATGTTTAAAAGTGTTTGTGTGCCATTATAGCAGTGGTTAAACACAGTCAAACAAGCGTTGTAACGTATTACCTGTGCGCGCAAACATGGCTACATCCGGTAATTACTCTGGATATATACCTGTCAGTGATGTAACATCTCACTATGTGCTGACATGACATTTCATTCTCTGTTGCCTGTACTCTCCTGCACACATGGGTTTATATGGGTGATTCGAATGTTTATTATATAGACTATTACTACCTATATATGCAAGCTGTGGTTAGGGTATACTTTTGCACATGATAAACATCCCTGCCTTTATTGGGATTCTAAACTCAAATGCACAGATACTATGTGGATGCGGTAACCATTACACTGTTGACATTAACTTTGTTTCCAACTATTTCCTATTTAGATGATTTCTATGTGTAAGCTAGGCTAAGCAAAGAGCTGGAGCCCCCAAACTCACTGAGCTTCACGTACTCTTGAAATAACAACATATAACAAATGCACTGTGAGACAATACATTACATTCCTAACTACATTAGGCATAGTCTCTCACCGACACACTTCAAGGGAAACCTTGTTGTATGAATGAGTAACAGACTATACACCCCTGGGATCTTGTGTCCCAGAACCATACAGCCAGGGGGTGGGGGAGCCTGCCCAGTTTGATAGCAGCAAGACCTGTTAGGGGAACTGAATGGTGTTGAATTGCCACATTAACATGCCCTCTTTAGATCACTAAGTGCCCCTATCACCCTCCACAACCCCAGTCTTCAACAGCTTCCAGCAACTCTGCCTGGAATTGCTTCATTGGCTATGCTTGACAGAGGCTCAGTTACTTCATCAATGATGCTGGGAAGGCCAACACACTGTTATTATGCTTCTAATTGCCCTTGGGCAGATAGATAGTAGGATGTCTGTGAACCTCTAACGTGCAGGCCATCACAGCCATAATATGTGAATAAACAGACCTTCAGATCACAATATACAATGTGAACTCACCATGTAGTCAGGAAACAGTTGAGTACAGCAAGAACATACAGAACACTGATACTTAGTCACTCCAAAAGCCTATCTTGGAAGCTAGAAGACTTGTATAAATTTAAGGCTTTCTATTGCTTACCACTAGGTTACCTACAGGGGAGATGAAAAACAAGCACAGATGGGGAATATGCTTGCATTGATACCATACTGGGCTATGTGTCAGCCTTACGCTTTGGAATACTGGCCAAGGCTACTGGCGCCCCCATGGTTTCTTATTTAGGAGCATCTTGAAGGTGAATATCAGCTCTGTAAACAGCACAATAGCAGATTCAATGATGTTTATGCTACTCAACACCAGGGGTTGTGATCACAACATGCATGCACTCACAGCACTCCTCTGGATGGACAACATCAACATCTGTGCATTAACTGACATCTGTCTTAAGGCTCCGGAGAGCACACCAGCACTACCAGATTACAACCCATATCACACATTTCAGCCACAGAACATGGACTGACAGACATGGAGGGGCTGTATCCATATTCATCAGGGATACCTACACCTCCAGGTTAGTGGGGTAGCATGATACCTCTGTGATCATCCATGTGCAGATAACATCAGCCACAACTGCAATGTGGAATGTGGCCTGCTACGGATCACCCTGCATGACCCAGGACCTCCACTCCACCTACCTGGGGACAGTGGAGAACATGACAGTCCTAACGTACACCCTGGCATTGGTCGATGTCAACTACCATACCATTAACTGGGAAACGTACTCCGGTACTCACTTCCAGGACCAGCGCTTCCTGGAATGTATCACCTCATATGCCCTGTATCAGATGATAACCTCCCTAACATGGGGTGGAAACTGCTAGATGTGGTCATCACCAACATGGGCAAGAGGTGCACCACAGTGGAGGTTAACCAGTCACTGGTTAGATCTGACCATGAACTTTTCACTGTTTCCACACCCTAGCATCTCCCCCACCCACACATACCACAGTGTATACCTTTCCTACAGCTAAATTTACGCTACTAATGACAGGGGTGGGGGGAGTTCACAGCCCCCATGGTAAGGGGAAGCACTGCTCAAGATATAGACAGATTTACAAATGCAGTCTATAAGCACCTACACGAATGTATGGATCGTTCCATCGCTGGTAAAGCAAGACTCACTCCTCCTAGACAAGAACACCAGTCTGGTGGACCTCTGCAATAAACAGGTTACACTACAGATGTAGGACAGTGTTCCAGATACACAGCAAATCCCACAAAGGGCAGACATCCGTGACCACTATTAGTATGGTACGTAGGTCCCTCTTGACATCATCCAAGGCTAACATCAGCAGGAGAATACGCAAGGATTCAAAAGATAATCACAAAGCCTTCTTTGGCTATGTTAAGGATCTACGTGGTGACACACACATTTGCACTGTGCCAGTGAAATATAGTACAAAATATGCTGACCCTGCTGATATCACCAACATCCTTGCAGATACATTTGGTGCATACTTCACCCCCTAAAGAGCCCACAATGCAACCCGAAAGGTATGGTATCCCAACCATCAGAGACACACAGGTGGAAATGGCCCTATCTAACAGCAGAACACAGCATCAATGGAGGCAGATGTTGACCCAGACTGCATCTTGCAAACTGTACAAGACAACCTGCTCCCCACCTAATTAAACATTCCTACCTCAGCCTCTCCACAGGCTACATGCCCATACAATTGCACATGGCAACGGTTATTCCACTCCATCACAGAGAAATCACAACTTACCATGGTAACTACCACCCCATAAGCCTGACTAGCCTGGTCTGCAATGGTATGGTTTGCATCTTCATGGCACTCCTTAACAGTGATATTGGTAACCTTCGAACATGTGACCCAACCCAGGTCAGCTTGGTTGAGTGCAGTTCATGCCTATTGAACCTGTTTGATGTCTTACATACAGTCACCAAGATGTTAGATGACAGGGGTGGTGGTTCACATATACTACCTGGACCTCATCAAGGCTTTTGACACCATGCCCCACTCAGGTATTATTGATAAACACATCAGCCTGTACATTCACCCATACATCACAGGTTGGGTTGCCAACGGGCTTACACACAGAACCCACATGGTACAACTAGCGGTCTCCAGGTCCAACTCTTGAACAGTCAAGACTGGTGTCCCACAGGACTCAGTCCTGGGAGCCCTACTGTTTGGCATATACATCTCAGATGTACAGACAAACACATGTGGACTACGGCAGACCATGTTTGGCATAGACTGCAAACTGGGAGCCGTGATTGATAGCCCAGCTGACACGGACATCCTTCAAGGGGCCTCACAGAGAACATCACAGAGTGCCAACGATACGGCCTCCAGCCAAGTGCCACTAACTGCATGGTCATTCCATTGTGGAATTGGCACCCACATATTAACACATGAGTGGCAGCCGCTTTAATACAGATAAGGTAATGGGGTATCTGGGGACTAAGGTCGATAGTGATCTCCCCTGTGACAATCATATTTCCACAGTAGTTAGGACATCCTTCTACGTAGGCCATCTGACTACTAAAGGATTCCCATCTAGACATACTGGGGTTAAAGTGCCCCTTTACTCATCACTCATCAGTCACATCATAGTGTATAATAACCCATGTTGGGATGTAGCTCAGAGAACACGTCCAATAGCTGGGGGGTGTCCATGAATGTACCTCACCAAGGGGAATACTGGCCTCCAACATATGGCCTATGCAGCTGGACTGAATAAACTCCTGCTTTACTCAGTGACATCTCGTTTACCCAGAGATGATCTCCACTGACCAACACAGCCATGTCAAACTCAGGCTTGATGGATATGCTCCACCTATGGGAATCCATGTCACAGTGAGCCACACACTGTAGTGAGCTGACCTTGCCACAACAATAACTGGAGGATGCTGAAGGGACAGCTTCCTGTCACAGACACTCCCCATACATTGGAACAAAATCCCTAACTACATTATACAAAGCTCCTCACTAACACTCCGCAAGAGAAACCTTGAATGGTGGATGGAGAACAGTGGATGCACCCCAGGGATCCCGCCATTGGCTCTGCTCCACAGAGGGACAGATAATGAATCAATGTGGTGGCAAAAGCTGACACATTTTGGCTGGCCTTATGAATGGCCTCTGGCAGTTGTTCAAGTACCTACCTATGAATCTATACATACAGTATCTGCATATACTGATAGCTTAATTTACTGTTCAGATGTTGACTTACCTTGTGCCAATGGCTGTTGTGTGTGCAATAGTTGAGGGCTGCCTATGTTGGATGCACACAGTAGACTGCCTATACATGACAATTTACAGGTAGTCTTGTGTGTGTGCCATCCATTTTTACTGTATGTGCAGGTGGAGAAAGGTGTCAGTCCCTAGGTGCCTACACTGTCAGTGTGTGTGCTAGACATTCCCTCTTTGCCAAGGCATGGGCATACTGGGCATGCCTTCGTCTGCCTTCTGGGGCAGACTCAGGGTGTTTGTGGTCTGAGTACCTGTGTGCCTGTGGGGACCTTGGCAATGGTGGTGGGCTGTGAGGGCCTTCACCATTCTGTCCCTGCTGCAGCTGTTTCCGCAGGACCATATTGTGTAGCATGGCACACACTATGAAGATGTGGGCACATGTGTCTGGAGAGTACTGCAAGGCTCCACCAAATTTGTCCAAGCAACGGAACCATGATTTCAGCATCCCAAACACATGCTCTATAATGATTCTGGTTTGTGCATGTGCCTCATTATGGCATTCCTGCATGGGTGTGTGTGCATTTCTGATGGGAGTCATCATCCATGGTTCCAGTGCATAGCCAGCATCCCCCACCTGGTGGCCATTTGGGATGTCCCCCCTGGCAAATAACTGATACAGCTGTGAGGCATGCTAGACGTGGGAGTTGTGATAGCTTCCAGGGCCTCCAGCACACGCATCCATGATAATGCCCTGGGCATTGCACATGACCTGGCAGTTCATGAAGGGGTATCCCTTGCGGTTTATGTAGCACCTATCCTGCTCACCGGCTTGTGAATTGATGTGTATGTGCATGCAGTCTATTGCACCCAGTACCTCCGGGTATTCTGCCACATGGTGGAAGAGAAGCATAATGCTAGCCAACTCCTCCTGCGTTCGGGGGAAGTATAGGTGCTCATTGGCATGTGGTAACATGGCATCCAGGAACTGGTGTAGTACCCTGAATGCTGATGCCTGTGAGATACCCATGATACCCCCAGTTGGTCTTTAAAAGGTACCTGTAGCTAGTATTCTCAGGCTTACACATACGTTCTTATCCACTGGGATGGGTTCCCCTCTGTTTGTTCAGACTCTGAGGCATGACTGGCACAGCTCCACAAATTGCTGTAAAGTATCCCTGTCCACCCTGTAATGCTCTACTATCTCCAGATCATGTAGCCCCTGGTAGGTTACCCTGGGTCTGAACGCTCTCCTCCTCCTCTGGTGTCTGCGGTGGTCGTGTGCATCATCCTCCACACCACCTTCAGTCTCCAACACATGCTGGTGGATCAAAGCTATGGCAGCCCCTAACATGTACATTATAAAAGTTCTCTGTCTGTATACACCACTGGTGAAGAGTGTATGGGAATACACAAATGTGTGTGTGATGCTTTCACACTTTATAGTATTGTGCTATGGATGCTGCTGATGTAAGTGGGTGTGTATGAACTATTCCAGCTGCTGTGTGTCTTAATTGTGGGTTTTTCAATGAGTACTGCAAGTGTGGGGCCTTTACTGTGGAGATCTACTTGCCTGCCTTGATTAATCTTTTGCCCTTTAATTCACTTTTAGACCTGGATCCCCTCCCATTATCAGGCATGTATCCACCTGCCATCTTTCGTGTTTTGTACTTTACCTACCCAGTCATGGTGAAATGTGCCTTGTAGCTGATATACTGCATATCACCTTTGTTCTGCTTTGACACTTTGCAGTTTTCTTTACAGTATAGCCCCTCCCCTTCCATGTTCTGCAGGTAGCTGCTTGTAGCCTTGTTAGCTGTTGTCAATGACCCACTGTAGGCTCCTAGGTGTTAATTAGTCATTTGTACTCCAATTTCACTGCTGCAGCATTTCCTTATTTCTTTCCTATATCCTTCCTGTTTTGGCTGCAGTGCTCGATGCGCATACCCATTTACTGGGTTTACGTGCGTTTTCATCTCCGTTCACATGTATACTCGGTTACCTTGTATACTGTCAGCTAAGCATAGCTATGGGCAATTCGACACACCCCTATCCTGCAGCTTTGCCTAGCTAGGGGCAGACCAGTTTAGCAATGCTCCAATGTGCTTACAGCAATGGCGACACATCCCTCTCTTAATGTCATCTTTATCTCAAAGGCTCACCTCGGTGTTATAATGCTATGCTGTAAGGTGCATCCTTACACCAGCAGGGAATCTGTGAGTCACTATTTCTCCTCTCATTGGCATGACATTGCCTACTATTTCCTAGTTATTGCGCATAACACTGTCACTGCCCCTTAGCAACCCTTGCGCCATGAGTATGGTGTAGCATGCCTGCCATTGACTATTATGGGGAAATCATGATATGCGTTTCATTGCAGTTTTATTTTATATTTATATATTCCTTGCGATCCCCTTTGCGCACCACTGCCCAGCGCTTCCACATCGCAATAGTGACACTATATATATTAAAAGTTAATTTTATATTTTGTGCATGTTTTTTATGCCAATGGCTATATATTTAGCCATTGGCATATATTAACATTATAATACATGTGTTTGGTCGGCTGTCCTGCCTCTGATTTTATGTTTGCAAAAATGTAAACTGTTTTCTACGGTTTACATTTCTGCATGTTTACACTACGCCCGCACCACTTCCGGAATCACTACATACCTTCATTTGCATGCTGCACTGCTGCACATGGGGTAATTAGCATACATGGCTCAGGAGTTGTGCAGACATAGCGTACGCAGGTAGTGCACATGGAAACAGCTCGTACCTGAATCGCTCGGTGGCCATATTTGGTGTTAGAACACCGATGCTACGCCTGCACCTGGCGCAAGCTTCATGAATCCTTGGGAAAGTCTAAATAATGTTTGCAGTTTTCATTCTTCTCTGCTAGTAATTTAAAATTAACCAATCAAAGCTCTCTGGGGTTAGAGCATAAAAATATGAGTCTTCCTAAACTACACAACATCTACAGATCACAAACAAATCATTGATAAGGAAAAAATCATTCTTAGGGATGAACTTCACTAAGTCCCACTAATCCTAGCATTATTAACATTAAATCTTCTTTTCTCAGCATCATCATATCTTACATTGCTATGCCCTTGGCCTGCTATTGTTAAAGCTGTCATTTCTAAGGTTTCTTTGGTAGAAAAATGTTGCATTTCTCAGCTTCTTTTATTCTACTCATGCCAGATCACAACTAGCAAGTCCTAGGCATGTTAGATGCGTTGGCATCCATAATGATTTTGAAGTCTGAACCACAGAAGTTTAGATTTCAAAACTTCTGTGACGCAAAGCACTTCTATGTCTAAAGATAGGTTTTTGTCATTTAAATTGAAAATAAATTGAGCTATCAGTGAAAAGAACAACTTATCGACTTGCTGAGTTCCTCACAATTGTGTTACTATTGTGTTAGGACATACAGCTAAGTAGCTGTGCAGAGGTAAGTGGGTGTAGAGAGACATAGGCCCTGCTAAACAAAATAGTAGTTTGAGGTATTTTGTTGTTCTTTTGGTTGCTGTTGTTGCTTTTTTGTAATGTGTCATACCAAGTTTTACATTTATTGCTTAAGTATGTTCACAGTGGTAGGTTTTAATTGGAAATGAATTTCATTTACTTGCATTCATGTCATTGTTTTCATACTGTTGTTATTAAATCCATTACATGAATCTAAGAAAAATAAAGTGACCTGCTATCCACAACACTGCAGCTCACAAATCAGAAAAAGATAGCTATGAAACAGCACTATCAATCAATGTCCACATGAATAAGCTTCAAGTTGGTAACATTCACAAGCATACTTCTGAAAACTTTATTTGTCCCTAGATGCTCAGTATAGCTACATAATACTGACCAAGTGTATGCCATGTCAGATATTACTTACTACCTGTAGTCACAGTTATGTTTTTCAGAATGCAAAATAATAGTCTGTTTATATCATGTTCTTATAGCATATGAGTGAATAAAATCCTTAAAAAAAGAAATGGTTTAAAACATAAAGTACCATAATTTCAATGGCATTATCTAATTCCTCATAGTCTAAAACATGTTCTACAGTAAAAACAAGTGTACTAAAATTGTATTTTCTTTTGATCCAATTCTTTCTAGTAAAAACATAGATCAGAAAATGCTTCCGCTAGTGGTACTGATTATAGGTTCATAGGTTCATAGGCTGGTACTAGGCTATCAGCCCTAGGGCCTATATAAGCCTAGCCATAATAATTCCCTGGCTATTTCTTACTACACTATTTACTTCCCTGTCTCAGTTCACTTAGACATCCTTCCTTAAATTTACGTATACTTGTAACAGTGAATACATCACATACCTTGATGTATGACTTACTAAGGCTTACTTAAATGCTATGTTTGTCTCTAAAATATATTGAAAGAAATTAGTTTTCTTCATTTAGACAGCTCCCACCCTATCACCTAGAAAAAAGTTGTCATTAAGGGACAGTTTACGCATGCTGCCAAGATGGTTTTGAGAGAGTAAGACTTCTGGGACGAATGCTTAACTTTAAAATCCATGTTCCTTAAAAACTGTTAGCCAACTGCCTTTATACACAATGCAATGTATGAGGTGATGAACAAAAGACAAATCAATTACTTTTCTCACATTTTTTTTTAAAAAAAAGTGACTTTCATCTCATACTACAAACCAGTACCTCGAAGATGGGGGGTAACTGGTGGGGCATCAAATGCAGGTAACAATGCATATTGCTGGGATTCAGCAAACTTCCATACAGGAATAGCTTATTCCTGTAAGGAAGGTACCATTCCCGTATAGGATGGCAGTGTGCCATTCTGCAATCTGTACATGGAAATGTGTACGAGTGCAGGGGGTGTTTCTGAGAGCAGTGCTCTCATGATACATGCCCCCTGAATAACAGAATTGCCGTACAACAATGCAAAAAGAGCGAGATTGCTCTTTGAACATCAGGGATGTGGCCAAAATGCTGTATAGTTTACAGCTATAAAATAAAAGTGTAGTGGCCACTGTAAAAATAGTGGCAAAGCATTAAAAAATGAAGTTAGAAAATAATGACAGAGAATTTGAAGTGCAGACGCCATGCCGTTCGGAAAATGCATGGAAATACAAAGCCTGTTAGTCTAACAGCCATAAAGTTTGCAAGAGAAATACTTAAAAAATGTCCGCAATTTTTTTTTCACATCAGCAAGAAAGTTTAAGCATAGTTGCACAGGTGTGCCCACTGCTTAGCTATGCTTAGCCAAAATGAAACAGCCCAACAAGTTAAATAGCAATACACTTGCACAGTAAGTAGTAGTGGTTAATGTGCATGATTTGTAAGTGAACAAGCAGGGTTCTAGCCCCCTGATGTCATTTGTATTTTGTATGTGAAATCTCCACAAATATAATTTTTAAGTGTAGTTATGTAGTAAATAATTTATATTTGCAGCCAGAGCAGTGTATTAGGGCCAGATGTGAGGTGTCAGTGTAATAAAGTTGTGAAACCCCCATATAAACACAAGTGCCCCATACAGGATCTCACACAAGAATAAATGTAATAAAAGCACAGAGAGGGATGTTAGGGAAGGTAAACAAAATAATAATATGTCAGGAATGATGAATCAATCCCACACAGCTGATAGTCTATAAAACTAAAATCTAAGCAATGCCAAGCATAGCATAGCCATGCTTATTGGTTGTAAGCATTGCTGAAATATGAATGTTAAACAGTGATTAGCCAAGCTAAGTGGATTTGCCCAGTGATAAGCAGTGCTGAACCCACCCCTTGAAGCACTGCCAACCTTAGTTAAGCAGGTTTGCCCATAGTTTAGCTGAGCTCAGCAATCACAAATGTAACCAATCACGTCAAAGTGCTGGCAATTGGCCCTATATAAACTCTGTAGGCAGGAATACAGCCCATAACAGTTGGAGCTCATCACTGTAGGCACCATGGCTGGATTAGGAGAAGGTGTTCACTTTCATGCGCAACGCTGTGGTATTCTGGAGTCCATGGTCATGGCTGGACTCCTTTTTGAAAACCATGATTTGAGACTGCTGCACAGCCAGTACCAGGGCTCAGAGTATAAAGCAGAGGTCTGGGACCATCACACCCATGATCTCACCAGCGCTACTGGGATCCCTTGGACTGGTGAGCAGGTTCAGCATCACTATGCTGATCTCAAGTGGAGAAAGAGGGACCTTCTGGACCAGTGGGAACGATGCTCAGGCAAGGAATGCCCCAGTAGTGTATAAATATCAGTATGAATTGCTGTTGAAGATAGTCCAGGCTGTGTATGTGATGGATAGGTAGTCATAAATATTTTTCTGTACAGCTGCAGCTGAGAGGGCTTCGAACGTGGAGGCACATGGCAGCAGGTTGCAAAGGCTGTGCTGTGAGGCTGGTGAGTACTGATCTAGCTGGCAGCCCACAAATGGATACATTGAGACTGAGTTCCCCACCCACCTGTCAGTGCTTTAATCTGTGTATTGTTTGAACTGAATAAAACTGAAATTACCACAGATAATGCTAGTGATATACATAAAACAGTTATAACCTGTCAATAAAACTATACAGCTCTGGACTGTTGTGTTTTATTTGCAATGTGTTAGTAGGAATTGGAAATATGTATAGCTTTTGCACAGCAAATATGGCTCTAATAGCATTATCTGAGGTTCATGTGACAAACAGTCAAGTCTTGTTCAACAAATGAAGTGTAACAAAGTTCCCCTGCATGATGATCTGATAACTGAATATTAAAAATGTTTGCTTACTCTTGTTTCCTGTAATGTAATATCTGAAAGTGTGAGCACACAGTAGAACAACTGTCTACTATGCAGGAATATCTGAAGTATAAGGTCAGATTGGCCAAATCACAGACTAATAGGTAGAAAACACTCACAAACACAATAGCAGTTCCTTGATAGCTTGTTCTGATAAACATCAGCATTGTGACTACTTTTTGAACAAACTGGCAGGGTTTGAATCCCAGGAGTGGTACTAAGCTGTCTGTATATTTTCACATAAGAATAAGTGAGTATTGTTACAAACAGACAGGTCGTGTAAACACACATTTTCCCAAAGATTTGGCAGGTAAGGCAGGCTGGATATTAACCATAGGATGTGTCTCATATACATTGTGTAAAACACACACTGGCCAGCCCCAAGGCTGCAGATGACAGCAAGAGAAGTACATAGACCAATTAGTTTTCCCAAAAGAATGACCATCAAGTATCAGGCCATCATGGCTACTGATCACTGTCCCCAACACCCGTGGTGCTGTACAACAATGAAGGTGGACTATGGCATTAGCATACACACATGCAGTATGATTGCACACATCAAAGCCAAACACTGTTAACATATACAAACAGTCAGGTAGTGTTAACCCAATTTTTTCCACAGGTCCATTAGGTAAGTACAGCTGTATATTAGGTGTATGAAGTTTGACCTTATGCACTGTGTACAACACCCACTGGCCAGTCTCAAGCCCATAGGTAGCTGTAATTTCAAGTTATATCTGGGGAGTACTGAGAAGACTATAATGTACAGAACAGTTGTGAGCAGTGTAATAACAAATAGTTATTCATTTCTATGTCTCACTCCTACCCTATCTGCAGCAATAATACAACCAAAAAAATAAATGGTATGTTTTTAACAAACCTACTGTCGGGATATGCTCCCCATTGTTATACCAATATTTCAATGTCTGTTTATTGCTGTTCCCTGTTGAAATGAAATAACTGTAGCCTATTGCTATAAATGTAACCTGCATGCTGCTGTAGTATCCATTGTGGTTCCATATCTGCACGTGTTCTGTTTGCTATGCAACTGATTGAAAATTGTGTTATGGTGTCTATTGGAGCACCAATCCATGCTGTTATAACTAATCCTGGCATTGTATTGTTCATAACTAACCAACAAATGTTGTAAGCTGCAACACTCTAGCTCGCCTGGAAAAGATGATCCCAGTGGATCTGCCTGTCCTGCCTCATCTGGCTGTGGCACCAGGTCCCAAAATGTCTGGGACCCACCCCAGATCTTCCTCGTCCAGTGGTCCTATACCACCCATGGGTGGAACTGCTTCAGAGGATGGGGCTCACCCCCCCCCTCGGAGCGGGCATGGACAGGAGCCCGTCATCCAATATCATGTCTGGGGTCTTGTGCGTAGGGAGATGCAAAAGGAGTTTGCAGCTCAGCTATGCCAGCTTGAGGGCCATGTGGCACATCTTGAGAGGCAGCATACCCCTCCTGCTAAGCCTCCAGCACAGCCACCTATAGGGCCATGAAGGTGCAGTGTTCACTGCCAATGAGTGGGGAACTCAGTTCACTGTATCCATCTGTAGGCTCATGTGTCTCTGATTCACAACCACCCTCCCCGTCAAGGTGTTTACCCCCCACATGTATCATACACTGCCCCTGTCTGCTGTCTTGTCTGTCTTGTCTGTTTTCCTATGTGACCTCCCTCCCCAGATATACCTACCATCCTTCCCCAACAACCCACTCTCACCTTTAAAAAACAGGGCAATCTTTTCCCACCAAAAAAGTATGCCCCATACATAGCTGTCCATTTCACAGACATGTCCATTGGACACATGTAATCTGGTCCATTTGGCTAGACAACACATTACTGTTGTCCTCATCCCTGTCTCAGGGATATGAGTATCCTAATTTACCTCCAAATGCAATACATATGCACAGCTGCTGCTGTAGGAGAAATGCAGAGCGATGGACCTTGCCTACTCCCATCCTATACATCCCTATCCATCTGTTATATTGTTTTTCTCTCTGCATGCCCCTTTTTTCACCACTTTCCTATCACCCCTTTTTCTTTTCTTTCAAAGAAATTAGCGTGGGGGTTAGTGGGAGTAAGTGCCACTAATAGAAGCTAAAATGAAGTACCTGTATTTTAGCAACACTTAGCATCAAGCAAACCCACTTAAAGCCACTTTAACATGCCTTAATCATCCTCTCACCATTAGCCATTGTTGTGGCCAGCAAAAGAGCTAATCAGCTCTGCCAAGTCTTGAACCCTTTGCACTACAGTCAGTAACCATACCACTGTACCATCTTATTTCTACAAGTTGCTCTTGCTTTGCCTAACTTATCATGCAGTCCAGTCATTTCACATTAATGAAAAAGCTAACAGCCCAAGGTCTTGAACCCAAGATCCTGTACACTGCACTCATAGACCATACCACTACACCACCTGAGCTGCATGATCAATGCTTGTTTAGTCAAGCTTAACATTTAATAGAGCATCTGTACATTTAACCATGCATTACCATCACTGAGTGGCAGCAGACCAGTTGACATATGCTCAAACACAGAATAGGTAAACAGTAATTATCATATCTAACCAGATTTGCGCATTGGTAAGTGCCTCTAAGACAAGCCCACACAGTTTAAACGTCTGTACGTTTAACCGTGTGTTAGCTCTGCTTAACTTAGTGCAAACCAATGCAAAAAGCTTAAAGCCACCTTAAAGTGCCTTAATCACCCCCTCTTCATGAGCCTTTGATCTGCCCAGCAACAAAATAAACAGCCTTTGCCAGTTTTGAACCCAGAAAAATGTACACCATAGTCGCAGCACATTACCATTAAGCCATGTAAGCTCCAAGAGTGCAGAATGATTTCATGAACATGTCTTTCAGGAGAATCACTGTACTATAGGGAATGTAGAGTGTGGAAACAGTAAACACTCAAATAATATATATATATATATATATATATATATATATATATATATATATATATATACATACACACACACATATATATAAATATAAAAATACACACACACACACACACATGCACACACACACACATATATATATATATATATATATATATATATATATATATATATATATATACATACATACATACATATATTTATATGTGTGTAAACATATATCTGTGAACATTTGCTCTCTCTCTCTCTCTCTCTCTCTCTATATATATATATATATATATATATATATATATATATATATATATATATATATATATATCTGTGTGTGTGTGTGTGTGTGTGTGTGTGTGTGTGTGTGTGTGTGTATATAAACACACTTGCAGATAAATACTGGTAAGCCTAGAAAATGCTACAGTACAATGGCTGTGTGGATATATATATATCCCCCATGAGAGTTACACAATACCCCTACATATCCTGTAGCAGGTTATACTGTAAATGGAATGCTGGGCTGGTATGGGACATTCATCTGCTGACCCCACACATACACAGTCCAAATAAGTACACACTCTGCCACTACATAATCATGATAGGCCTTACACAGTGGCCAGGCATACAGCAATCTCTTAGGCAAGTATTTGAAATTACTAAAGAGAGCACAGTGAAACCCAAACAACCAGCAACCCTACAGTTGCCATCTTATCAAATGGCCAGAGTGTGATATGTTTGCACAAATGAGAAATGTTTGGATTAAAAAAACACACATACCACCGTTTTCCCCCAAAAAATTATTTCTGTACTATTTCAGTTGTTTATGCCATGTCTTACAGCATGTAGGTGTGCAAAATACAACATAACTGAATTATGCAAATATTAAAGGAAGCATATGATACATTCTTGCTCCTACCATCTCAAATATTTTCCAATTGTCAGAATTGTCATCAGCAGTACCATACCTCTCAACCTGCTATAGGCAAAAATATGGACAAAGCATAACATGTTTGTGGACATATAGGGACAAATATTCTCTTACAGTCTCAGAAAGCTGATAGAATACTAGTGGTTTTGCAGTAGCATTACTTTTCTGAAGGATGTGGAGTCTTACAATCAGATGTTTGTCATCATTGAATGAGTCCAATCCTCAGCTTTGTCCCAGAAAGGAACTTAATTAAGGAGAAACATACAAAAGTTATGACGTGAACATCTGGACATTATGGATAATGTGTACCAGTGAGGGTTATGAGTAGGCCACAACTGGCCAAATAATGACCACGCCTTGCATAGAGGGACAGGTGGTAACCAAAGTAAGCCCCACAAAGTTTAGACATTGATCTCATGGCAAAAACCTTCAAGTAGTATAGCAGTACAAAACACACTTGCCTTGAATGCAAAAATCAATCCTCACTCAATTACATGATTAAGCCAACAGCCTCCAACTACACTCCTCAGTTAACCACCTAGTGGGGAAAGTATCAAATGTTACAATGTAAATTGATCATTTACCTAACAATGCTTCAGTTCAAACTGGTCTATCAAACTGGCAAACAGACTGTGTGCCAAACAGTAACCTCTAACCCACCACTGTCCCTATCACCATAGTATCAAAATGTACAGCTACATACCTTTTATGCTTTTATTAGTAATATCTCTCACATGTATTAACAGCCTAAGAGTCAAACATGTACCCCACTAAAATGTGTTACATGGGTATATGACAGTGTTTACTACACACTGACCTCTTGATTGTACACGGTCACACATGTCTATCCTATGGCCCATATTTATGCACCCTATTCCACAACATGAGTGGGAGTACAGAATGTCACTGGGATGAGAGCAGGAATGTCAGCACTAAATAATGATAACCCATACCTATCAACCTCTTACTCTATGACATATGGACAAAGCCTGGTATATAACTGGGGGACATAGAGCCAACCACAGGGCCATATTTGATATATTGCACTCATACACTGTGAAAATTGCTGGTGTTACAGGATTGTTTGCAATATATTTTGCCTTAGGGATATGAATACAGAAACACTATTGCATGTTTCCAGTTACTGATAGCAGGCAACAGAGTATAACAATGGTTTGTCAAGGACAACACCTGTTTGGGGAACACACTAAACATAGTGGCCCAAACCCTGGTCATTATGTGGATAGCCCTACAGTTGCAAGCTATGCAGACACATGAGGTCAGACTGCAAGCTATGCAGAACTATTATGTACACACAAAGGGCAGGATTCACGATGGCTTGCATGGAGTCTAAGAGTCGTGTAAGACTCCATGCAGCCATCGCGATCCAGGAACAGCCCGAAATCCCGTGTAAGAGACAGCTAAAATGACTCTTACACGGGCAGGGCATGGATATGCTAATCACCCCACTTGCAGCTGAAAGGCATGTAAATGAGGTAGATTAGCGATCCACGAAGCTGAAACCAGCCCTTGTAAGAGTCATGTTAGTTGCAGAAATGTATTCAGTTGACAACTGAGTACGTTACTGCAAATAACACAACGGAGCCATGACAGCTCCAAATAAAGTGTGCAAATGTTGCAGTCAGCATGCCAATGCCCGATGCAAACATGAAATAATTTTTTTTTTTTTTGGAGATCGGCGATGTTTAAATGCAGCACAGCCCCGCGCAAACGGGCTGCGCTATATAAAACAGAAAAATAAAGGTTTGAAACCCACAAATGTGGGTTTTATGTAATGCATGGATTTGCAATGCATGGACTAGCAGACCAAAAACAACATGGCCACCGTCTAGTGGTTGCTAAGGGGGAAAGCTGAGTGTAAGACATGTAACTAAGCATTAGTAGGCAATCATATGTAAATGAGTGGTAGGATAGTGAATCACACTGTTACATAGCAAATGAGCTCATTCCGTGTAGTGTAAGAGTTAGATAAGGGGGAGTAACAGAGTAGGAGATAGGTGACATCACAGGGGGGAATGTCAGGAAGAAATCAAGCTCATTGGAGCAAAGTGGTATGTGAAACATGTCAATCACACAGCATAAAAAGAGGAGTGTCAAAAGATAAGCATGGGAAAGTCAAGAAACGGAAGGTGTACACTGTGGCCAACACCAAAGTTTCTTGCTGTACATGCATGCGCGCATGTGCGAGCTGAGAGCCGCGAGTAAGACAGAGTGCGCACGTGTAAGGCAGAGTAAGCATGTAGGAGCCTGTTTAAAGATCTGTAAACCTGTTTGCGCTGGTGTGCGAGCGTTTTAATCTGAATAAGCAGATTCTAGTCCGTGTAAGCATGTGTGCGTGTGTGGTTGCCACTGTGAGCGTGTTTTCGCTGGTATGCGCGCTGCTCCCCCCTGAGGAAACAGAGAGGAAATGGAAGCAGAAGAAATAGTAGGAAACTAGCAGGGAATACGTGTAGAGGTAGCAGGTGAAAACAATTAGAAGCAGGCAATTACACAGGCAGAATACAAGCCCAGCCCAGCACTTAAAACACTGCAAACAGCATTGCAGTATGTTTCTCTCAAGAGACACTGCAAGACAGGAGTAAGCTAGTAGAAGTGAAAACTAAAAAAGCTGCACTCAGACCAAACATGCTAGGGGCTGCCATAGCTGTCATAAGGAGACATAGGAGACTTGCTGAGGGTGGTGACAACAGAAATGCTGCCAGACAACCCACAGTGAGGAGACGGAGAAGAGTGTACAGGCCCAGGGTCACCTACCATGGGTTACATGAGCTGGAGATAGTGGAGCGCTATAGAGTGGACAGAGACCTCCTGCAGCAAATTGTTGAGCTGTGCAGGCCACGCCTCACACACAGAACCAACAGAGGGGAACCCATCCCAGTGGAAACCAAGGTATGTGTTGGCCTGAGAATACTAGCAACAGGTACTTTCCAGAGACCAACTGGTGATATGATGGGGATATCACAGGCATCAGCCTCCAGGGTACTGCACCAGTTCCTGGATGCCATGTCAGCACATGTCGGTGATCATGTATATTTCCCCAATGCCCGTGAGGTATTGGCCAGCAATATGCGTCTCTTCCAGCAGATAGCGGAATACCCTGAGGTAGTGGGTGCAATAGACTGCATACACATACGCATCAAAGCACCAGCCGGTGAGTGGGGTAGGGCCTACATTAACCACAAGGGCTTCCCCTCCATCAACTGCCAGGTCGTGTGTGATGCCCAGGGCATAATAATGAATGTGTGTGCTGGCTGCCCTGGGAGCTACCATGATTCACATATCTGGCATTTGACACAGCTGTACCAGACATTTGCCAATGGGGACATCCCACATGGTCACCTAGTGGGGGATGCAGGTTATACACTGGAGCCGTGGCTGATGACACCCATCAGAAACGCACACACACCTGAACAGGAACACCATAATGAGGCACACGCGCAAACACGTAATGTAATAGAGCTTGTGTTTGGGCTGCTCAAGTCACGGTTCCGGTGCCTGGACACATCTGGTGGAGCCTTGCAGTACTCACCAACTACATGTACCCAAATTGTCATGGTATGTGCTATGCTACATAATATGATCCTGCGAAATCAGCTGCAGCAGGACCAGCATAGGGCCGGGCCAAACAGCCCCCCACCATTACCAAGGCCATCACAGGCAGAGCGTGACTCAGAGGAGGAACAACCTGAGCTTGCCCCAGTAGGCAGAAGGAGGCATGCCCAGTATGCCCTTGCCTTGGCAAAGAGGCACCACATAGCACATACACTGGCTCAGTAGGAACCCTGGGAATGATACCCCTCTCTGACTCACTCATATAGTAACAGGGATGCCTAACATGACACAACCTGCTCTCAAACATGTACAGGGAGTGTAGTATGTGCATCCGACAGAGGCAGCCCTGCAGCACCACCTGAGACATGATTGCCATGTGTTAAGCAATGTAACACCATCTAGTATATGCAAACATGAAGACCCAACCTAACATCTCACCCTCACCAAGCATGATGCCACACTATGAAGACAACAAGATCAAGTACAATAATTGGCTGAGGTATTGCTGTTAGCAAGGGGGAACACATGGCTGACAGCCTGGGCTGACATGCTGCCCCAACTGCTAGGGATAGCATGCACCCAGCACTCCAGGCTGTGTAGATACTGGCAAAGGCTGTTGTCACCCCCACTGTGCCTGGAATAGGTATGTCCAGAAACACAAACTCATCACCTTAGGCAGCACAAAGAATAATAACCTGGACATAATGCTACCCAACGCCAGAAGTCTAACCTGCAAGGTGCATGCAGACCAAACCCACCACAGCATGGAGGATGGTAATATGTGTTCTGAAACAGAAACCTGGGCAAGGCCCAGAAGAGCACCCAAATACTACCAGGTTATGCCTCATACCATGCTCTACAGCTCCAAAACATGGAACAGACGATAATAGGAGTGTGGCTACCAGTAATTATCAAGAATAACCACACCCCCAGGTTGGTACCACAGCAAGAAGCAGCATGGACTATCCACGGGCAAGTGACACTGTCTCAAACTGTGTACCTGTTTGAAGCCTGCTACAAACCACACACACAAACCCAGGTACCCCAGCCAGCCTTCTTGAAGACACTTCAGAGTATGAATGTCTCAACAAATACCAAACAAGGCACACACAAAGTATGACATAGGTGGCAATCCATTATGTATGGAAGAAGTAATCATGGACCTAGTGACACAAGTGGACAGTAACCTGTCATGTGACACTCACATTGCCAAGGGGGCCAGGAAGACCTTCTATACTGCCCACCTTAATATGAAAGGATGCACATGTAGAGCTACAGAGGTCACCGTGCCCCCATACCCTTCCCTTATCAGGCCCATAAGTGACAACTATGCCTCAGTTCAGATGTGCCTTACCTTTCACATGCAGAAGTCAGAAAGACCCCAAATGTACCCCACCAACAGGATAAAGGGTCCAAACACTGGACATATGCAGCCTGGCTGAAGAAACCACAGCCCAATTCAGAAGCATACTGCGCAGTCAGAGGTGATGTATGCCTTATGTACAAGGCCATGTCCAATCCAGAATGAATGGACATGCTCCACTGCAGAAACCCAAAATCCAGCAGACACACCACAGTGAGATATCTGAACCTCTACACATAGATTAATAGGATGTGCTGGAGGGACAGATCCATAATCCAGAGACTCAGGACACTCTGGAACAGAATCCCAGTCCATGATAGGCTGAGATCCACACACAAACTCAACAAGAGAAATCCGGTGAAGTGCATGGGTGATAATCACCATGGTGATAATCCACAGATATGCTCTGCAGCACTCTAATATCACAAACAATACACCAAACCCACACACATTGCCAACAGCCTACCGAACAGATTCATTCTATCCTCCCCACTAGCACCTAACTGCCAAATACCTATCCCAGGAGAGTGCTGGCCCCCCAACATTGCAGATGCTGAGGTAACAGCCAGCATCCACAAAGCACAGCACACAGCATCAATGGTACCAGATGGTGTCCTGGGTTGTGTCCAACAAGTACTGTAAGAAGAATGGAACAGCAAATATCATTACTGTGCACTATCAGTCCTACCACAGGATATGTACCCAAAGAGCAGTGTACAGCAACAGTGGTCCCACACCACAAAGGGGGTGCCTGAATGGATACTGCAAACTACCACCCCTCAACCCTGACTATCTAGGTTGGCAAAGTAATGGAGAGGATGATCATGGATCCCATGAATAATGAGATTGGGTACCTACAGACATTGGACCCTACCCAGTGTGGCTGTCATAGGGCAGATCCTGTCCCTTACACATGTCTGACTCATGTTAAACATGCACCAAGCCCATCGATGTGGGGAATGTTGATCACACAGCCTATCTGGACCTTGCTAAACCCTTCCATACAATACCCTAGTTGGCAGTACAGATAAGCTCACCAGCCTAACTATAAACCCCTATGCAAGTAGATGGGTTGCAAACCAGCTCAAGGACAGGACTGACCTGGCAGACATGCTGTAGCCATGGCAGACTGCAAACCATGTACAACTGGCATCCCACACTGACATCCCACTCACCAGATTGAGTAAGGAGAAGGTCACATTAAGCTGCCTGTCGGGCGCTAGAATCCGCCACATAACGCAAGCACTCAGGTCACTCAACAGCAAGTACAAGTATGACTCAGTCATTGTCCATGCTGGTGTGAATGACCTGAGACGTACCTCCCTGGACTACATGAAAAGAGACATAGAGGAGCTCTCTGATTATGTAGCCAAGGCAGGTATGACCCTGACCTTGAGCAGTATCCTACCTTCACCAAGAATGATGCCACAATACAGTGACAAGATGTTCAGCTTTAATAATTGGCTTAATCTCTGGTGTCATTCAAAGGGGATCTAATGTCTGTCTGCCTGGGATGACATGCTGGACAAGCCACGCTGCTTCGCAAGGGACGGCTTGCACCTGTCACCCCTAGGCTTCCGGATATTGGCAAAGGCTCTTGCCACCCCCATACTGCCTTTTTTAGGCAAGGCTCAAATTCTAAACCTACCACCCTAGAACACAAAAAAGGAAAAAAAAATAAGGGTAATGCTGCTCAATGCCAGAAGTCTCAACCTCAAAATGCACACACTCGAAGCCCTTCTCAGTGTGGAGAACATCGATGTCTGTGCTGTGACTGAAACCTGGTTCAAGGCTCCTGAGAACACCCCGGCACTATCATGTTTTACCTCATATCATGCGTTCTGGCCCCAAAATCCAGACCACACCAAGAAAGGAGGGGGGGTATCCATATTCATCAAGGATACCCACACCTCCAGGTTGGTGGCAACACACGAGGCATCGGAGACCATCCAGGTGCAATTAACCGTAGGCAAGACTGCTCTTCAATTTGTAGCATGTTACAGGCCACCCTCTCAAACTCAGGAACCTCACACAGCTTTCCTGAAAACACTGGAGGAGATAAATGTATCTCCAAACACCATCATATTAGGTGATTTCAACTATCTGAATATAGACTGGGATCATTACTCAAGCCCCAACACTCTAGCCCAAAGGTTCCTAGAGTTCATAAACTCTAATGCCATGGAACAACTAGTTACCATCCCCACAAGAGGAGAAAACATACTAGATCTCATCATCACGAACATGGGGACACAATGTTCAACACCGGAAGTATACCCCTCATTGGTGAGATCAGATCATAAACTAATCTCACTGGAAGTCCATATCCCGCCCCCACCCCAGATAAAAAAGACCACAGTGAAGAACTTCTCAAAAGCTGACTTCACACTTCTTAAGACTGGTGTGGTTTCTTTCAAGGCCCCTGAGCCAGAGGAAACCATTACTCAAGCCGCTGAATCACTTACAAATGTCTTCTACCAGCACCTCCAGGACTGCATGGATCAGGCAATCCCAAACAAAACAAAGACTCTTTGCACCAAAGGCAAGCGCCCAGTCTGGTGGACCCCAGCCATAAATAAGCTCTACAATAAAAGGAGAAAGCTACTACAAGATAGAGCAAAATCCTTAAAAGGGAAGACACCCTTGATCATTATAAGTAAAAAACTATGATCACTCATAAAATCATCCAAGGCAAATTTTGAGAGAAAAGTCGCTAAGGACACAAAAGACAATCATAAGGCCTTTTTTAGCTATGGAAGAAACCTGGGAGGAAACTCCCAGATATGTTCAGAATTATTTCAAAATTATGTAAAAATCACTGAACCAACAGACATTGCCAACATACTGGCTGACAGGTTCAGTGCAAATTTCTCCCCCGCCCCCCCAAAAGGAGAGATATCTATACCAGCGGATTGTAGCCCCCCAAACATCTCAAATGCTCAGGTGAAAATTGCTCTCTCCAAGGCTAAAAACACAGCATCTATGGGACCAGATGGTGTCCCCAGTTGTGTGCTCCACGAACTCAATGAGGAATTAAACCCGCAGTTAGGGCAGCTGTTTAATCTTAGCCTCACCTCAGGATACGTACCCAAGGAGTGGCGTACGGCAATTGTGGTCCCACTTCACAAAGGCGGTGCCTCCACTGACCCTGGAAATTACTGCCCCATCAGCTTAACAAGCCTGGTCTGCAATGCTATGGAGAGGATCATAATGGAACTCATAAATAAAGACATACGGGACTTACAGACATTGGATCCAACCCAGTTTGGCTTTGTCAAGGGCAGATCATGCCTTTTAAACTTGGTTGACTTTTTCGAAACAGTCACCAAGGCCATTGATGAGGGCAAGGCAGTCCACACAGCCTACCTTGACCTTGAAAAAGCTTTTGACACAATACCCCACTTGGGTATCATTGAAAAACTCACCAGCTTAAATGTAAACCCATACGTCTCAAGATGGGTTGCAAACTGGCTAAGTGACAGAACCCACAGGGTCAGAGTTGCTGGCGCCATGTCAGACTCCAAGCCGGTCACAAGTGGTGTCCCACAGGGCTCAGTTCTGGGCCCCCTCTTGTTTGGCATCTACTTTTCAGAACTACAGGCAAACACAGAAGGATTATGGCTGACAAAGTTTGCAGATGACTGCAAGCTGGGCGCCATAGTTGAAAACACATCAGACACAGATATCCTTCAGAAGGGTCTCATAGAAACGGATAACTGGTGCCAGAGCCATGGCCTAAAGTTAAATGCCAAAAAATGCATAGTCATACCCTTCGGGAAAAACAAGGTTACCCCTAGCTACCATATAGGTGGCAATCCACTAAGCACAGAAGAGGTTATCAGGGATCTGGGGACCCAGGTTGACAGTAACCTTTTGTTTGACACTCACGTTGCCAAAGTAGTTAGGAAGACCTTCTACATTGCCCACCTGATCATGAAGGGATTCACATCTAGATCAAGGGAGGTCATTGTTCCCCTGTACTCATCACTCATCAGACCAATGATAGAGTACAATGCCCCATTCGGATTGTATCTTACCCGACACCTGCAGCAATTGGAAAGGCCCCAAAAGTTCCTCACCAAAAGGATAAAGGGTCTCAAAAATATGTCTTATGCTGTCCGACTGAAGGAACTCCAGCTCTATTCAGTCGCATACCGTCTGCTCAGAGGTGACCTGTGCTTGACATACAAGGCCATGTCCAACCCGGAATTGATGAACATGCTCCACCTCAAAAAATCCAAATCCATCAGAACTACAAGAGCAAGAGACTTAAACCTTAACACGGTTATAAATAGGTCGTGCTGGAGGGACAGATTCATCACCCAGAGACTCCCTATGCTGTGGAACAAAATCCCGGTACATGTGAGGCAGAGCACCTCACTGGCTTTGTTCAAGAGAAATCTTGACCAATGGATGGGAGATCGCAGGTTTACCCCAGGGATCACCTCAGTGTCACTGCTGGACAGAGGCACGGCAAACTAATGGGCATAGTATCCTTCAAACTTAAGGGGTGGTGAAAGCCACAAAACTTTGGGCTAGACTTATAAATGCCCTAGGGCAGATAGCCTAGTATGAACCTATGAACCTATGAACAAGGTATGGTCCTGGGACCTCTCTTGTATGCTATATATGTCACATAGGTACAGGCCAACATGGACGGACTCTGTCTGAACAGGTTTGCAGAGGACTTCAAACTGGCCACCATATCGGACCCTCCAGCTGACACAAGCAACCTACAAAAGGCAGACATAGAAACACACAAGTGGTGCCACAGCCATGTCAACAAGCTAAATGCAGAATCGTGTATAGTCAACCCCTGTGGAAACACAGTACATGGCAAGAAATTACCACATAGGTGTTAACCCAGTAAGTACATCAGGAGAAATAAGAGACCTGGGGACACAAGGTGATAGATATCCTGCATGTGACAACCATGTGTCTGTAGTGGTTACAGAAACATACCATATACCCACCTAATCATGAAGGTAAGCACAGCTTGGTTAGGGTAGGTCAATGTGCCTCTCCAGTCATCCATCAGCAGCCTCACAATTGTGTACAATGGCCCTCCAGGGATGTACGGTAGCAGACACCTGCAGCAACTGGAAAGACCACACAAAAACCCCACCAGGAAGATCGCAGAGCTGTAACAGATGCCATGTGTTGCCTGAGTAAAGAAACTGCAGCTCCACACAGTGCCATACTGCCTGGCTGGAGGTGAACTGTGCATGATGTATAGAGCCATGACCAACCTGGTATCAATGGACATTTGGCACCATATAAACACTGAATGCTGGTGACCTATGCAGCTGACAGGCCTGAACCCCAGCACAGATATAAACAGGTCATGCTGTACCGATTGGTCCATAACCCAGAAGCTCACTCCACTCATGACTAAACTCCCACTACAGGATATCCAGGGAGTCCCTCAGTGACTGTCATCCAGAGGAATCATGATGACTGGATGGGAGATGGTAGGTGTACCCTGGATATCACCTGTATGTCACGGGTAGACAGAGGCACAGCACACTAACCGTGACATATGTCATGGCAAACACCAGTAAATGTATGTTGAAGGACAAACACTCTGTGACTAGCATTACAAATGGACTAGGGCACATGGACATTGTTTGTTACTGTCCACACAAGTTGTGGAATACATTAACAATGTCGGACAATCATGTACTATACTGTCCATATCTGAACAAAATGCAACATGGTCATATCTGCACAACTGGCCTTCAACCAATTTGGTGTTCTCACTATAAATATTACAAGCAGTGATAGGACTGAAACTGATTATACTGTCCACCACAGTGAAAGTACTGCACCAGTACACTATACGACAATACAACTGTTTGGTCAGCAGGAAAGGATGATGACAACTGTATGCAAACTATCCCATGGCGACCCTGCAGGCACAGCATAATGCCTGTTAGGTTCAGACACAAAGCAGTCGGGCAGTAAGAACACAACCTGATGTCCAACACTCAACTGTACATGTGATATATAGATGGCGTCCACACACAAACACAAATGTGGTGGTCCACAAATCCCAACATAAGGAAAGGTCAGACTGGGCATGCTCGCACACTTGAATAAATGAGATGTGGCAGTCAAGAAGTCATACAAACTGCGAACTGGGCATGCTCACACACTTCGGCCATGTCACAGTTCAGCAGTTACACACACATATCTGGCATTTCTATGTGTTAACACAGGAACCTCCCACAATACAGACATCTGCCCAGTGCACACAGTGAAGTTACAACAGAGACATAAGTAAAGTACTGGATCCCACTCATATGCAAACATCTCCCACAGTACACACATTGTTTATAGAGATAAGGAAGGCTATGGCAATACAAACAGTATATGAGCAACATATACTTGCATCTGACAGGTAAACATATGGCCGTAGAGTGCAATACCTGACTGTTGTCCCTAGGGAATACAGAAGGCTATCCACAGTGTATGTGGCGTTTGCCTCCACAGTACAGTAGGCCACTGTGCCTGTGCAAAGTTAATGCATAGATATGCTCCCCCTTGTACTGATGGATAGTCACAGATGTACATACCTCTTCATCCATAATGATGTCAGCACACCATACATATGTCAGGAGCAGAAATTGTACCCAGTAAAGTGAATAGCGCGCTCCGCTACTGCGTCTCTAACGAGTGTCATAACATAGTTAAGTAGGGGTTTGAATCCTGCAAGTGCTCAGTGTGTGTGTGAATGTGTGTGGAGGAGTAGTGTGTGCAATTCCATGTGTATGAGAAATGTCCCATTTGGCAACTATTACTACACAACACATGCTGCATATTTCACTGTCTAAACACTGATGATGTCAGCACCCTATAAGTACAGCAGGAGAAAACAATCCCCTCCGTAATGCAAGTAGCACGCTCTGCTAATGCTTCTCTCACAAGTGTTATAACATAGTTAGGTAGGGGTTTGAATCCTGCAAGTGCCCAGTGTGTGGGGGAGTAGTATGTGCAATTCCATGTGTATGAGAAATGTCCCTTTTGGCAACTAGTACTACACAACACATGCTGCATATTCCACTGTCTAAACACTGATGATGTCAGCACCCTATAAGTACAGCAGGAGAAAGCCATCCCCCCAGTAATGCAAGTAGCACGCTCTGCTAATGCATCTCTCACAAGTGTCATAACATAGTTAGGTAGAGGTTTGAACCCTACAAATGCCGTGTGTATTTTTGTCGCACAGTTTGTCCATGCATGTGGGGTGGTGTTCCCAATATTGCATGACATACATTATATTAGTAATGTCAATGCACACATGATGTATGTGTATGCCACCTACACATATGTAGCTGTGAACTGCAAGAGTTCCCATGTCCGAAGCCTGCCTCATGTGAATACATGGAATATGCATCAGACAACTGTATGACTGTAGTGTTCTGTGCAGGGGCTGCATGTGGTATGTGACTATACAGTGTGGGTTGTAGATGGTGTCATCCCACCAGCGAGGGATACATGATTGGTCTGGAGCATATAGTCCATATGTTGGCAATGAACAGGTGCAGCATGTTGTCACCACTTGTGGGAGTGGTAACAGGTTGTTCCATAACAATGCAGGGAATGAATGATAGGAGCCCTTCAGATAGGGTCTTGCAGCTAGAATAATGCTCACACTGTATGTTAGGGTAGTCGCAGTACAACCATATAATGGTGTGTGTAGAGATCATCATATTCCCAGTGTTGTCGGGAAGGCCAAGTGGGTTTCCTGGGTATGGGAGTGTGGTGTGTGCCAGGCTATGAACCTGAAGGCAGTCTAACCCAATGTGTGTTGCACATGGAGAGGCTCTGATGCTTTGTGCAGTGCCACCAACCTGGGGGTGTGTGTATCTGAGGTGCCTTTGGATACACCCCCCCTGTTCTGGTTTGGTGCATGTGTAGGGGATGACAAGCATGGTATCAGGAATGACCTGGCACTGATGGTGTGCACCTGGGTGCCTTGTACCAGGAGTCTGTTACTGCATGGATATTGCTGTACCCCATGCTAAGGACAGTTTTCACTGCATGCATCTTGAGGTTTACACTGCTGCTGTTGAGTAGCATTGCTATTAGTGTCCCATCCCGTGTGATACCTGTGTAGGTGGCTATGTAATGTCAGCCTTGCATACAAAGCCACTATGTGTGTAGCAACATCCTCTGTCAATATACAATGGCCCATGGGTGACAGGTGCAAGCTGTCCCAAGCACAGCAATGTGGCTTGTCCAGCATGTAATCCCACACTGACAGGCATTGGATCCCCTTTGAATGTCACTGAAAGATACGTTAATTGCAGAAACTGATGATCCTGTCTACATATAGTGGCAGCATTCATGGTGAGGGTGAGATGCTACTCAAGGCCAGGGTCATACCAGCCTGTGCCACAAGATCAGAGAGCCCCTCTATGTCCCCTAACATGTAGTCCAGGGAGGTGCATCAGAGGTCATACACACTGGCACAGACAATGACTGAGTCATACTTCTACATGCCTTGGAGTGACCGGTATGCTTGTGTTATGTGGTGGATCATAGTGCCCGACGGGCAGCTCAGCGTGACCGTCACCTTGTTCAGCCTGTGAGCAGGACCTCAGTGTACGTGATGATAGAGGTACCTCATACAACTGTAGCAGGTGTGTTGTCTAGCCGTATGGCCTGTGACTGTTTGGCACACAGGCTTTGTGAGCTATGTGTTGCATGTGCTCTGCTCTGGCTTAACATTTGCTTGTGTGTCTGCTTTGCAGGTGTCAGCTGATCAGGCAGGATGCTATTCTAAGAGCCCAATAATGTACCTGTGTGTTTCTGTGTTTGGATTGTGGTTGTGGCAGGTCTATGGGAGACTGGTACTGTATTCACTGTAGTATCCCACTCCACCTGACAGGGAATGCCAGTGCTGTGTAAACAGAGCTTAGCCCCCAGTTTGGCTATGTGGTTGCATCTCTCACATGTGTTGTACGTGTATGGGAAGGGGAGAGGGTTGCCTGTGTACATGAGGCAGCTGTAACATTGCCACATGACTCACAGATTCACCAACTGGACCTAAGAGTAGATCGACAGGTGACCTTTGCACATGCTACCATAGCATTGTGACTCCCATACTAAGTAACGACACATAGGGCCAATGGGGAACAAGGTACTCAAGGTGACTATGTGAGGGTGTAGTGCTCCTGATTTGTTAGTGCTGGCATATATGAATGCTGTCTTGAGCAAATGTGAGGTAAGTCATATGCAATGTGTTACAGGCAAGCTACATGCAAACAGGACAAACAGTGACGTTCTGTCAAGTGACACATGGACATCAGTACAGTAAGCAACACAGATATCACTAGGGATCCACAGAGGCACTGTATATCTGCACTGCAGGTGGAATCAGTGTTTCAGGAACATAACAGGCAAACATGCATACAAACAAAGCTACAGTCAGCAGGCCTGTATGTAGACTATGCTACAACAAACAAGGTGTACGACTTCCAGTAGGTAACAGTGCATATATGCAGGCACTATAAGCCAGTACCCAGACATTCACAGGTCAGACGGGCTGGGTCCAGCCGCACCCCACACAAGTGTATAGACCACGTACCTTCGTAATGTTGAATAACTGGCCTGATACCCAAGTGCTCATACCTGTAATAATACACATGTCAAATAACAGACACTGAGCCCTCACTCAGCAGTTCCAGACTTAGTATGATGTATGCTACCTGTCCTGGCACCACAGTATCCTTGACATGCATGGACACTCTCCCTCCTGTCATAGTTAGTTCTGTGTTTTAGTGCTGTCATGCATGGTATGAGGTGTGACCTTGTAGTGCTAGTATGCTCTTGTGAGCCTTGAACCTGTTGTGTAGTACTGCACAGATATCAACATCCTGAAACATCTGCAATGCAGAGTCGTGTGTGGACAGTATGCAACTCGCAGTTGACATGACCATCATTGAGTATCAATATTTACATTGTTGTATCCCCTGTGCTACCTATGTAGATGGCCATCCCTTCACAGCCTCATCACCAGTATGCAAAGATGTGCAGACAGAACACTGTGGTAATTACTATTGGTGTACAAAACAATACAATGACATTCATACTGTAACTGCATCAGGCATGCTGGTATATACCCACAATGCTATCATTACACTGTATTGTTGTCAACATCGTACTATTACAATATGTCTATGTATTCACCCTGTGCATCAGCACCATGTTAACTTGTTCCTGCACCAATTTTACAGATTGCCGGAGGTTGCATAGTTTCATCATATGCACAGGGTGTGTACCTTGTATGCCTGAGTCTGCCACTGATACAACCAATTGGCATGTCTGTGTGTGTGTGTTGGTGAGGGACAGCAGTACAAGATGGGGCAATGTTGATGCAGTGTGTGCATGTATGCGGTAGCCCTAGGTGTTATCACTTTGCATGTGTGTATCAATGCACACAGTCCCACCTCATGGCTGCCATATACAGGTGTTTGTGGACAGCTACAGACTGTACCTGCCAGGTCATACAGATCACTGTCTGTGGCCACAGACATGGTACCTGTGCCTGGCAGGTGTGCTACGGACCGTATCAGGTACTAAGCCAGACTGGGTACTGTCATTAGAAGCAGGTGTTTGTTGACTGGAGACAGGTCCCTGTTGGGACTGTCCAGTGCCACATGCACATGGTCTCCTGGGGCGGTCCGATAACAGCACAGACCCAGCATTGCTGGGGCTGCTGCTGGCACTATGTGAGTGGCTGCGACCCTGTTGTCCGCGATGGCTGCCAGCTGCTGCTGTTGCTGGCATATGGCCACGTCGACGCCTCAACTGTCCACCATTGCCCTGGCTCATGGACACGTAGTTGTGGAACAGATCTAATGTGTCCCCCCAACGTCTGTCAATGACCTCGGTGAAGTTGCGGATGGCAGCCGCAACATCACGCATACTGTCACTCATGGCTGTGCGACATGCTCTCAGCTCCCTCAGACCCTGTCTGGTGTACCGTTCTATACGTGACTGTGCCTGCATTACAGCCCGAAACATAGCTGGGGTTGAAAGACCTCTGTGGGCACGTCTGACAGGGGCGGTACGCCCACAGATGCTCCCATGAGAACCCATGGACGTCTGCCAGTGTGGTACCGTGTCAGGATCCTGGCCATGGCTGCAGTGTGGGGATGCATGTGCCACCGGTACCACATTACCCTGGACAATGCCCACTGTATCCTGTCCATCACCTAGGGACATTGATGACAAAGGATGTATTGGCAGGATGACTGTGCGCATTGATGGTGTCGACAGCTGTGTAGTGTCAATTGGCTGACCGATGACGGACCCTGGCACACCTACCTGTGCCATTACACAGGTATCATCATTATCACTATCCACAGCAGCTGATTCAGGTTCCCTGCTGCACGACACCAGAGCAGCACCAGAACCTGTGGGAGTAAGACAGGAAACACAGTTTACAATGTGTACACAATGCCACCACTGATGCACACATGCACACATGGGCACATGCACACATGGGCACATGCACACATGCACACATGGGCACATGCACACATGCACACATGGACACATGCACACATGCACACATGCACACATGGGCACATGCACACATGTGCACATGCACACATGCACACATGGGCACATGCACACATGCACACATGGGCACATAGGCACATGGGCACATGGGCACATGCACACATGCATACACCTCAGTATATGAGATATCAACCCACAGACACAAACACACCTGCAATCAAACACATAGCACTACGGCTTCAGCCCATTATTACTATTCGTATACAGAGTATTGAAGGTAATGGTATTACACACTCACCAGCATGGATAGGCTGCCTTGCTTTTACACCAGAAGGACCTGCAGAAAAGAGACATTTATCGTCAGTGGGCACAACTGTGCCATTGATACTGTGGGCATGATACAGTTCAGTAGTGCAACAGTTAGCTTCTACAGGTGTACTTCAGATATTGTGGATATCACTAATGCACAATAATTACCAAGATTACAGCTACAAAACGAGGACACACCTCACACATGCAAAACCTAACAGTGTACAGAATGGTCAACTATACACATGGCATGTTACCTGCATGCTCTGTGTCCTGCTGCTGTGTGGCTCCAGCCTCCATCATTACACATGTATGCTGTTGTTGTTGCTGTGCTGGAGCCACAACACTCAGGAGTAGTCCCTCCAGTCTGGTGAGGGGGGGGGTTGTCTAGCCACCCCACCACCTGTGGCAAGCTGCTGCCTGTGGATTTCCGACGCACGATAACGGACATTTCTAATTAAATCACTGCAGTGGTGGCGTACCTGCTCATATGTCTGGTTATGTGTGCCTATGTCATTTACCCCTATGGACCAGGTCTTGCCACAGTGCAGCCCTCTCCTGCTGGTTCTGGCTGGTGTGGGAAAAGAGTACAGTGAAATCCTGCACCAGGCTCTGGTGTATCTCCTACTCTTCTGCAGCAGAGTAGACAGGGTTCCACTGGTGAACCATGGCCCTGAAAAGGAGAAGGAAAATATGTCAGCAACATCTGTCAGCAAACTATAGCACACATAATACACATAATACTTGACTGCAGTGATATAACGTAAGCACCATATATAGCATCTGTCTGTCTATTGGGGGATACACATGTACATGACCAGATATCAGTGCTCATCCGACAACTGTGCAACAGTACCTGGCACACTCCATATGACAGACTAGTATACTGCAGCAGTCAACACACTGTTTCAGGTACAATACACAACCTCACACTAGGGGGTTTGTATCAAGGTACTGTAAGGGGAACATTATCAGCCCATGCACTGCACACAATGCACGTTACATATTTCACTGGTAATGCACACTACTCTTACTTGCCATAACCCTACCTACACCACAATGACATACAGGGTAACACAGCACAATATATGGCAATGTAGTATGTGTTGATCACAATACCTCACACACCTGTCTCTGGCCTCACACCAAGGACACACACTACCATGACAGACAGACAGTCATGGTGAGCAATCACACCAGTACACAACATGCACCCAGTCACTAGCACACACATTCTACCTCACATATTCCATTTGCAATGTGTTCATGGGTGTGCATTGTGTCCTAGGAGGTAGTGTGCTTTTGGCCCTGGGCCTACAGCAGCATACTGTTATGCTACCCTGCCCCTTGTGACACATGTGTTATGATCGTACCTGCTCCTTACAAACAGTTAAACAGGGTGACTCATATGGCATATTACCTATCTGCATAACATTCAGCAGGGGTATGTCTGACATCTACTCATGGGGAGCCTTGCTTCTTAATTCTGTGTGGTCTACTACAGGGTATGTCATATATGTGGGTAGGGTCCTGTACCTCCACCATGTGCTCTATATTTCAGTGACAAGGATGACAGACATAGGTAATTTGTGTTGTGGATGTTGGAGGTGTTGCCATGGTTGTTAGACAACTGTCATGGGTGTGACCGAACTATGTATATCCAGCAGTGGTAACCTCTATGTAGGTAGTCTGTGTGCGCTTTGTGGTGTTTGAGTGCAATGACACAGTTACTTGCATATGTCTGTGTCCTTCTCCATATCCGTAGCTGTCATGGGAGGTACATACCGTGTAGGACATTGTGGGGTGTGGAGGGGTACAGTGACCTACATGTCCGTAGCTGACACACCATGTCCGCTGACACATTCCATGTACAGGTATTACAGGACTAGTGTGCCACTTTGTATATCAATGTGGAGCCTATTGTACACTTGTTGCCCCTGTTCCCCCCTGACACATGCAGTGGTGGGCAGGCATGTACATATGTGGTGGTTACTGGTGTCAGTGTTTTTGAATGGGGTATGGCACTCCAGTATCCACACTGGTGTTCACTCCATGCCTTTGACACCAGGCACCTGTTGCAAGACATCTGCACACATGTGTCTCACACAGTCTATATATGTATGTATATATATATATATATATATATATATATATATATATATATATATATATATATATATATATTGATATATTTATATCTGTATATGGATATATATATATGTTTGTATATATGTATATAAAATATGTATATATAGATGTAGATATATACATATAGATGTGGGGAGAGAGGGTGACAGAGTGAGAGAGAGAGACACAGGGTGACTGAGAGTGTGGGGGGGTGGGACAGAGAGAGAGAGATAGTCATATACAGACATATCTGTTGTCAGTCAGATCTATCTGTATATGTATATGTCTCTACAGATATCTATATATGTATGTGTGTATTACATATATCTGTGCGTACATATTCTACCAATCTCGATGTCTGTGCAGTAAGTGAGAACCGGGTTCAAGGCTCCTGAGAGCACACCAGCGGTACCAGGCTATACCCCGTATCATGCTTTTTGGCCCCAGGACTCGGGACAAAACACAAAGGGAGGGTGTGTGTCCATATTCATGGAGGACACAAAAACCTCCAGGTTAGTGGCAACACATGAAGCATCACAGACCATCCAGGTGCAGATAACCATAGGCAAACCTGCTATACAACTGGTAGCATGTTACAGACCACCCTCCCAATCTCAGGGACCACAGGCAGCCTTCCTGTAGACATTGGAGGATATGAATGTCCTACCACACACCATCATATTGGGATACTGCGACTACCCTAACATACACTGGGTGCATTATTCTACCCCAAACACCCAAGCCCAAAGGTTCCCGGAATTCACTATGTCAAATGCAATGGAACAGCTAGTCACCTCTCCCACAACAGGAGATAATATACTAGACCTGATCATCACAAACATGGGGACAATGTGCTACACACTGGAAGTATTCCCCTCACTAGTCACATCTGACCACAGACTAATCCCCCTGGATATACATATCCCACCTCCTACACAACACAAAAGACTACAGTGGGAAACCTCTCACATGCTGACTTTACACTTCTTATAACTGAGTTAGTATCCTTAATGCCCACTGGGCCAGTGTAAACCACTTCCCACAATGCAGACACCTTCACATATGCTTTCTACAGACATCTCCAAGAATGCATGGATCATGCAATCACAAATAAAACCTTGACCCTCTCCACCAAGGGCAGGTGTCCTGTCTGGTGGACACCAGCATTGAACAAATTATATAACAACAGAAGGTAGCTACTGCATGGCAGAGCATACTTCCATAGAGCTACGGCATCTCTGATCAGCAGTAGTAGAAAGATACGTTTTGTTGTACAAACATGCAAGGCCAACAACCAGAGGGACATCGCTATGGTCACTACAGATAACCACAAGGCCTTCCTCTGCTATGTTACACACCTAGGTGGGAACCCTCAGTTGTGTTCACAGTTAGTTCACAGTGACAAACGCTACACTGAATACACAGATAATGCCAACATTCTGGCAGACAGGTTCAGTGCAGGTTTCTCCCCTCCCTCACCCACACATGAGAAATTACTTATCCCAGCTGACTGTAACCTCCCTGTCATCTCAGATGTCCAGCTGGGAACCACCCTCAGCAGAGCTGTAAACACAGCATCAATGGGACGCAACGGTATTGCAGGTTGCATGCTACGTGAACTGCAAGAGGAGCTACACATGCACATTACATGCTATTCAGCCATAGCCTTACTACAGCATATGTACCTGGACACTGGCATACAACAGCAGTAGTCCCATTCCACACAGGAGGCACCTCTACAGACCCTGGTAACTACCGCTCCATAAGCTTAACCAGCCTGGTCTGCAATGCTATGGAAAGGATCATTATGGTACCCATACACAGAGACACTGGGGACTTAGACACTTGATCCCACCCGGTTTGACTTTGTAGAGGGTAGATCCTGCCTTATGAACCTGGTTGACCTTTTCAAATCAGTCACTAGAGCCATTGATGAGACCACAGCAGTCCATACAGCCTACCTGGACTTGCCTACTGCTTTAAACACAATACCGCACTCTGGCATCATAGACATGATCAACAGCTGAAATATAAATCCATATGTCACATGATGGGTTGCAAACCGGCTAACGGATAGAAACCCTACAGTCAAACTCACTGGTGCCATGTCAGACTCAGAGCCAGTCACATGTGGTGTCCCACAGGGCTCTGTCCTGGGACTGCTCATGTTCGGCATATCATTCTCAGATGTGGAAGCAGACATGGGAGGGTAGTGGCTGACAATGTTCAAAGATGACTGCATACTAGGCACCATAGGTGATACACCAGCTGACACATACATCCTACTGACAGGCCTCACGGACACCAACAACTGATGCCGGAGTCATGGCCTTACACTGCATGCCACATAATGTATACTCATACCCTTTTGGACGGACAAGGTACCTACATATTATCGCATAGACAATAACCCACTGAGTACAGACAAAGTAATCGGAGACCTGGTGACACTGTTCAATGCTGACCTCTCATTTGACACCCACATTGCCAAAGTGGTTGGATGGACTTCCTACCTTGCCCACCTTATCATGAAGGGATTCACATCCGCATCAAAAGGGGTCATTGAACCCCTATACTCCTCCCTTATCAGGCCCATGACTGTGTACTATGCCCCATTTGGAATGTACCTCACCTGGCACTTGCAACAGCTAGGGGGACCCCATAAGTACATCACCAGGAGGATCAAGGGTCTGCAACAACTGTCATATGCTGCCAGACTTACATAACTCATGCTCTATTCCATAGCATACTGCCTACATAGGTGTGATCTGTGCCTGATGTAGTAGGCCATGTCCAATCAGGTATTGATGGACATGTTCCACCTCATACAATCCAAATCCATCAAAAGCATGACAGCTACGGATTTAAACCTCAGCACACATATGAATAGGACATACTGTAGGGACAGATCCATCACTAAGAGGCTTCCCATACTGTGAAACAGGATCCCAGTTCATGTTAGGCAGAGACCCTCACTGACACTCTTCATGTGCATTCTTGACAAGTGGATGGGAGATCATAGGTTTACAGCAGGGGTCACTACTAGACAGAGGCACAGTAAACTAATGCTATTATGTAGGGGGGTCTTCACTGTGTCACTACTATACAGAGGCGCAAGTTTCTAAATCTATTCTATACACTGTCTGCAGATAGCCTAGTACTAAACTATGACACTGTGAAACTATATATGTCTATGTATTTCTACATCCCACTCTATCTATGTATACACACATGCATATTATATATATATATATATATATATATATATATATATATACATACATATCTCAATATACATACGTATACACATGTTTTATATATATATATATATATATATATATATATATATATATATATATATATATATACGCCTTTTTAGTTCCACATATGTATACACACGGTAACGTACTGCTGAACATCCATTACTGTAGAACCTACTTGTACATTGCACTGCAACATACATTGCTATGTGCACATAGCTACCGTCACATACATATGTATGTGGAGCCTTCAGTGACAGTTTCAGTATGTCCCCGGCCCTATGCACATCTTCATATACATAGATACAGACCAATAACACATCTGGAGGGTTCACAGTATGTAGAGTATTATAGTAGTACTTTACATTATCTGTGTTTGTTGCAGCTGTTTTTGTAGGCCTGCAGTTGCTTGGCCTACTGTCAGCTTCTTTGCTTTGTTGTTTCAGGTTTTTTTTTCTTTCTCTTTCTTTCTTTCTTTCTTTCTTTCTTTCTTTCTTTCTTTCTTTCTTAATATTCTCTGTCTCTCTCTCTCTCTCTCTACCTCCAGCGGGTGCAATGACAGTATTGCATGTGTGGACTGGGAGTACAGGATGCTTTTGTAGGTATCTGCACATGTCCATGTGATGGCCTCTGCACCAATTGTTAGCCAGCATTTACTAATTGCATGCAGCCTGTTGTGTAGTGATTGCAGTTCTCACTGTGATTACAGGACAGTGCTATAAAAAGGTCTGTTAAGTAGGCGTAGCCCTTTCAGATTATCAGGGTGGGGACCATGCTGGTTTGCTGTGGACACTGTTCTATGAGTGTAAGGATTGGTACGTCTCTCATATTTCAGGCTGTGCTGTAGACACTGCAATGCATGTTGTTCTGTAAGCTGAGTATTCCTTCCTCCAATGTCCTGTTCTCCGTGTGTATGTAAACTGACAACTACGACTAGTAATACTGCGTATATGGGGGTGTGTGCTTTCCTGTGGGGTTTGTGGTGTAACTGGTATATAGCAGTGGCTCTTGCAATCTGTTGCTATGGCTTCAATATTTGGACTTTACATTCACTCCTTGTACGCCTGCTAGGTGTCTTTCCCGTAATGTGTTGCTATGGCTTTCCTATTTTCCATTTACATTCACAGCTTGTAATGCTTGCTAAATCTGTTTGGGCAGCAATTCCCTATGTGTTTGTTGTGGTAGGGTGTTACTGCATGCAGTGTGGTCTGGCCATGGTGTGGGCCTTGACACTTACAGGGGTATTTGATCATGCTGCTGAGCAGGCCTCAGATACTCTCTGGTGCATCTTTTATCAGCCTCATGGAATGGTACATAGCAGTGGGTTACTCCAATGACATATTCTGATACTCTGCAGTTGTGACTGTGGGTTATTTCAAGCATATGTATTAGTACACCATTTGTGCCGTGCAGGTGGTGCATACCTTCAGTCAGTCATAGTTACCATTGCATGTGTAGTTACACCTTTCTGCCTACTGTTAGTACATTTGACAGGGTGTCAGTGGGGCACAGTTGACATTAATTTTCACATCAGGGACATCCCTGTAACTCAGTCACAATTGCTATGTCTGATCTCTTAACTATTCAATTATGGCAGTGTTTATCCTGCTCTGAGCATGTGTGTGGCTTGCCAGATGCTACTGTGACATTATTACCTAGTAGCTACCAACTAGCATGACTGTTTCTCAGCACACAGTACTATTTTACAAATCCACTAGATTTCACAGTACATATACATGACATGCTTTGTGTACTAGACTTGCTATATTCCCTTTACATTAATTCCTACTATTTTATGATATATTTGTTTCAGCACAATGTTCTTGTATAGCAGTCATGGCTTAGTGGTAAGTCATGCAGACTAGTGTTTCCAAGGTCCTAGTTCGAGACTGAGGGAGGTATTTTATTTTGCTGCTGAGAAAACTACAGGCCTTGTCATTCAGAGTGACTAAGGCACTTTTAAGCAGATGCAAGCGGGTTAGTGCTGGTTTGCGTGGAGGTCACGCATGCGCACTGCCGCTTAGCTTCATGCACACATGCTTAGCTAAGCGCACAGAAGTGCACACCCGCTTACTACTGCTTAAAAGTGCTTACTCTTGCGCACACCCGCGCTATTTTCTTTTAAAGAAAAGAAAATGGGGAGATAGGAAAGTGGTGAAAAAGGGGGCACAAAGAGGGTAGGACAGTAGGAAGACAAGCTTGGGTTTTGCAGGAAGGATGTAGGAAAGGCCCATAGCTGCCCATTTCTTCATCAGCAACAGCTGTGCATATGTTTGTAATTTGGTATGAAATTTGAAACCTTCCACCCCTGAGAGAGGTGTGAGGACAACAATAATATTTGTTGTGCAGCCAATTGTAATTGCCAGTTTACATGTCCAGCAGACATGTGTGCAAAATGGGCAGCTATGTATGGGGCGTAATTTTTTTGTGGGTACAGAGTGCCCTTTTTTTCTTTTTCAGGTGAGAGTGATATGTCAGGTACAGGAAGTCGGTATAGCTGGGGAGGTAGGTAGGGGAGGTTAACAGACAAGACAAACAAGACGCATACAGGGGTGGTGTATGACACATGTGGGGGGGTTACACAATTGACAGGGATGGATGTTTGGATATCTCGAGCCCATGAGCCCACAGATGGCAACAGTGGAACTGAGATCCCCACCCATGGGCAGTTGCCACTCTGCCTTCACTGCCCAGGACGGGGCTGTGCTGGGGGCTGTGTAGGCCGGGCAGCAGGCACTCCCGTGAGTTGTGCCACCCGTGCCTCAAGCTGGCATAGGGGCCCAAGCACAGCATGCTGGATCTCCCTACACACCACAGTCCGGACACTACGGAGGGTGAGTGGATGTTCTCCTCCGGCCACACTTGCAGAGGGTGGATGAGCCCCATCCCCTGCAGCGCTTCCACCCACAGGTGGCACAGGGCCACCGGAGGAGGGTCCGGCCTGGGCACTACTGCCAGGTGCACTCGCCAGCTGAGGTGGGAGAGGTGGGTCCACTGGAACCCGCCTTCCCTGTCGTCCTATGTTTTGCATTATGTTTTGACAGTTTGGGTTAGTAACGTACAATACCATTCACAATTAGTTGTAACAGCATGCATTAGTATTCCCATTAACCAAACACCCATAAATTCAAGACATTGAACAGCAAGCATAACACATGCATAATTTGAACAGCAATACACAATCCAACAACATGCAGGGTTGATTGATGGCAACAGGCCATCAGGTTTGGATGTATGAACAGGGCACATGCATCAACCTACATGCAAATATGTATGAACCAACAGGACAAATGTCCAGGGGTGTTAATTGTGAATGCACATACCCATTTCACGTGGAATGGATTATTTGTGGTTATAGGGTAGGGTGAAGAAATATTTCATTAACAACTTCAAATAGCTATACATATGCTGTACATTTCTACTAGCTGCAGATATATACACACTACAGGTCTGACTACAGTTCCTTTGGGATAACTCATTCAGGTTGGTGATAGGAATGTTACTGCTACGTCAATATACATTTCATATTTATTCATACACATTCATATCTGGCTCTGTTCAGCTACATCATCCTGCTACATTTGCTTTATATGGCTATAGACAACTGTGGATGTTTGGTATTTCATACAACCATACTATCTGCATATTGCAAACTGAGAGCAACATATCCAGATTTTGGGACACACATTCCAGCTTCAGTACTTTTTTCAACACATGTTGCTGTTTGGTTCTGCCTGTCACATTCATTTCATTCTGTACTGACTGCAGTATACTTTATTCAGGAGTTATTACTACTTTATTGGTGGATTCATACCTCTTTCTCATACTCTCTCACTTGTTTTATTTTTACAATTCAGGATGATACTTAATTTGAGGCTTTACTGACATGTTTTACTTTTAGTTATAACAATCCTTTCCAACAGTCTAACTTATGTCATGTTTCAGAATTTAAACAGGGATATATTTCACACGTGTTTTACTCAGCTTCTGTAGCTGTACTTTTCAGCCTGCTGCAGGCTATGTACTATTATATTACAGGTGAGACATCTTTATTTCAGACTTGTTTCATTTTTATGTTTGGATTACAGGCTGCATCACACTTTTGTAATCAAGCAATACTTGCAAACTCTCTTACACTGTTACTTGCACATTTTATTAATAAGTGACTACACTGCACTCTTTTGCAAACTGTCATACTTATATATTTTTTTACAGTTACAGGGAGAGAATTACTGACCTGCCTGGTGGCGCAACCACACCAGCCTATCGGCATAGGCTCGACAGTTCATGGAACGGACACCTGCAGCTGCAATATAAATGAAGTAATATTGGAATACACATCTCCATAATATCAGCTAGGTTAATTTCTTACATAAATAATTACATGTAACTTACTCAGTAGTGGGGCGTTGGGCATTTGCCAGGCCTCCTGGATCCAATGGTTCAGTTGGTCCTGCTTCCATCTCATCAGGTCCGCATGGTGGTGACGGACCTGTTCACCAGTCCTTGGTATTCCTGTGGCACTGGTGAGATCATGTGCCAACCGGTCCCACGCCTCAGCCCTATATGCTCCCCACAGGACCTGGCCCTGCATGAGTTGGGCCTCATGATCATGGATGAGGAGCCAAACCATATATTTGGACTCCTCAATGCCCCACCTCTGTGTTTGGAAGCAACTACCCTCTCCTACACCTGTCATCCTGGCTGCAAGTCGGTTCCACAATCGGTTATGCTGTGTATTCCTGCCTATGGGGCTTATATATGCTGTTTTCCCGCACTTATTGTGATTGGCCATTTTGGAATTGTATCAGCTTCACAAAACCTGCTTTGTCATGCTCCTCTTTCTATTCATTCCTATATATATGCTATTACTGCATTTCTAAGTGCAGCTGCCATGGCTTAGTGGTTCAGTACTTTGACTATGGTGCATGGTATCCTGGGTTCGAGCCTGGCCATTGCTTTTTATATTTTATGACTGTCTACACAGGCTAGGAGGTGTGTCTGTATAAAGGCAATTTTGATACAGCTTGCTCAACGTTGCCCATTGGTTAGCTTGTTGGCATGGTGCACAGTTCCGCGCAAACGGGTTACGCCGGTTTACGTGTCGTTTGGCTGTCAGCACGCATATTACACTCAGCTCAGCTACGGGCACACAGTTTCAACTTGTTAAAATGCTGCTCAACCCCGGGCACTCATTTTACATCTGATAAACCACTGCTCACCTACAGGCACTCATTTTACACCTGTTAAACCACTGCTCACCTACAGGCATTCATTTTACACCTGTTAAACCCCTGCTCACCTACGGGCACTCATTTTACACCTGTTAAACAACTGCTCACCTACGGGCACTCATTTTACACCTGTTAAAACTCTGCTCACCTAAAGGCAGATATCCTCAACTTGGTAGACTGTAGCTCAGCTATAGGCACATCTGACATTTTTTTTTTTTTATTAGCTCACATTTCTTCAAAATACATGGCCCATTTCATTACATTTTACATAAAATATAATTTTATATATGTACATATATGTCAGGGAATTGCTTCGTGCTTATTTCACTAAAAATAAAAATTGATGTTGTGGGGGCTCGAACCATGACTGCCTCTTTTTCAGCCGACGTCTCTACCGCTACGCTATTGCTTCTTGGCTTACTTTGCATATTTAGTTCTTATATGCTTTTCTACTGACTGCTAACTGTGGCTAAGTGACGGGCACGCCCGCGCAAATGAGTGCACTCACGGGCAAACATCTTTAAAAATTATTAAAAAAAATATAACATGTTCATTTTTACGTTTTATGTTCATAGTCTGTGGGGGCATGTGTTGTGTTGTGTTTATTCACATTTACATGGCCTCTGTCGTGGGGGTTTACTTTCGGGACTTTTACTCTTCTGGGGGCATGTCTGTTTGCAGGGCTTGCCCTACGGACATGCCCCCTACTGTCTTACATGGACCGTGTTAGCCTTAGGTGTGACTCAGCATGCCCTCATGCATATGCATGGCATGCTGACGTCATATCATTTAACTGCAGCCTCCGTGTAAGCCTTGTAACTCTTACACAGAGGCTTCGGGAATCCTGCCCAAACTCTATTAAACTAGTAGTATTCAAAGCATATAACAGTGATACTCACACTCTATCCCTATGACTGGAACCTTACATAAACCTATGGTTGGCCTATGTCTACATGTCGTGTTATAAGAGATATTCTCACCTGCTGTCTGCAACACTGCTGCCCACACACAAAAATGATGTGCTCCTTATAGGCAAGGTAAAGGGACAACGACCATAGGAAGTACACAATTATAGGAGTGGGTTGCCATGACATTGGCTATTGGAAGAACTACACAGCTGCTCTGCATGCAATTAGCATGTGTTGAAAACTGATTGGTGCATGGTCCATCACCTGATCATGACCATCACCTGCAAAAGCCATGCTGTCACTTAATCAATCCCACTCAATCCCTGTATTACAGAGAGAGAGAGAGAGAGAGAGAGAGAGAGAGAGAGACAGAGACAGAGAAAACAATACAGAGCGAGACAGCAACCAAACCAAAATACTTAGGTTTGAATATACAGCAACCCCCACCCCCCCAAGAAAAAGGTATGTGAAACATTCATGCATGTCATTTAATGTATTACTTGGTCTGTAAGAATGGAATAGCTGAGTTTTAAAAATGTATATGTGCCAGCAAAACTTGCTGTGCTGATGTCCTGCTGTACAATTGCTATGGCCATAGCATCTGTCTCTGTCTGCAGTGGGAGACATTACAACCATACCTGTCAACTGTAGAAATCTTCACAGAATGTCCAGATTTTGAAATCAGACTGTTATGGCTGTTCCTCTTGACATCTCTACCTGTCTGACAAATAGCTAAGGACTGAAGTCATGAAGTAATGACAAACACTTGAGTATAAGACTACATAACCTTCAGAACAGTCACAGAAAAGCAAAATGTATTATTCTAAAAATGTCATAACTCTGTAACAGGAATATGTATGATATGTCCCTATTTAGCCCTCCCCCCCCCCCATCATGTTAGGCTTTGTCCACATGTGATGCTCTAAGAGTTTGAGAGGTGGTATCAAAGCTGAGGAGCCTGACTCACCCTGGGAAATGACAGCTCACATTTGGCAACCACTAGAGTGTCTGTAAAACAGTTGTGACTGTGCCACTGCTAGGCCAGTTAATGGGGTGTTGTCTATATGTTACCTGTGAATATGAGTATGATATATGTTTGTCTTGGAAAGCTAAGAGATATATAGATATATATGCATGTGCATAGTACAGTACTGTTGCAGACATGTGTGCCAAACTGCATGTGATATCTTGAATTAATAACATTCAACTGTGCAGTGTTCTGCTGGACAATAAGCACATTTGTGACTGATATCTGTAAACACACACACATATACTTGAGCTATGTCAGCCAAACCAGTGGCAAGTCTTCCAGCAATAACAATGTAACATAATAGTGTAGTTATGACTGTTGGACATCTTCCAGGTTATCGCAGTGGTGTCAGAGGCTAATGTGTAATCAACTTAAATATGTATGTTGCAGATAGAGTAATATGGTATCAATATTGATGTTACTTTTGTCATCCATCGATGTGGGTCTTTGCCCTGTAGTCTTGGTATAACCGGCTGATAAGTATGCTTGATTAGCAAGACTGTGAATACAGTGTGCCATACTAACACAGAACACAAATGTATACCAGGTATCCTCTGGGCACATGTATGTATTTGTATGTCCAGCTGGAAGGCACAAAACTGATACCATGGGTTACAAGCAGTCGTAGAAATAGGGTGTGCATGTTGCACACATGTGTAATATCAGTGTCAGTGCATACAACAGAAATATGTGTGTACAGCTACTACTTATTACATTGCCCTGACACTTATATGAGTGCTACAGTCAGCATGATTATCATGTAGCAATCAGTGAAGTGTTCATCTATGTTATGACCCATTGGCCATGCTTAACACTAACAGCTATAGCAACACCTATATACAGTGGATATCAAAAGTGTACACACCCCTGTTGGAATGCCAGGTTTGTGTGCTGTATGACAATTAGACCACAGATAATCTTTCAAAAATGTTCCACACCCCAAATGTGACCCATAACCTGTACAATTATATTGAGTGTACAAACCAAGACAAATGGCTGCTGTAGTTATCTCAACAGGTGTTCACACAACATATCACTTTAAGGGTGTGCACACTCATTCAGCTGGCTTATTGTACTAATTTTTACTTCACATATGTTTTCACAGACCTGATTGTCAAGTTTTACATTGAATTGTAAAGGATAGAGGACACATTACAGGTGTGAATTTATTTGAAATGAGTTTTTCTGGTATCATGTTTCAATTGCACAAATACCAGGCATTGACACAGGGGTGTGTGCTCTTCATATCCACTGTAGTTATATGCAATCAGCAGTATCTGACCTGTAAATGTAGCCTCCACCAAGGAGAAAGTAATCCCCCTTGGAGGACAGCAGTGATAAACAAAGCACATAATAGGATGCTATATTGGCTATACAGGGACACATAGGCACAGCCAACAACTTGGAGGAAAGTTCACTGCTATCTCAGCAAGCATGTATGTTCACAGCTGACCTTGTGTAAGGCTGATTATGACTATAAATCAGACATATCCACACCACCAAGGAAAACTGCAACATAGTGTCTCCACATATGTAGTCAGTCTCAGAGGCAACAATACAATTCTACCTGTACTGGGGGTAAAGCACACCTCATACACACATGCCATGGATATAGGCAACATGCATCACACAGGTTAGGTGGGAACAGTGCCACCCTATCCACACAAATTCTATAGGTGGATATGCACATCAAATACCCTACCCCCCTCATCAATGGTGAATATGTACATAGTGCCTACTAAAGGCAACAACAGCAAGCCTCCCTGGGCCATGAGAACATCACTGTCTGCCTCTTACCTGAACTAAGGCGTGGGCTCACAGCTCCATCACACACTACAGTCAAACACAGACTTGGCACCATCCACACACCATCCACATGGATGATAGCCACTGTCATCCCTATACACATAAATGAATAAAGAATAGAAGATTATGCAGTGAGAAGAACTGGTCCACAGGGTGAATGATGCTGGACAACAGAATTGGCATTATGAGCAGGTCCATCATCTCACCAGCGACATATTGCACCATGCATGGAACCAAGCAGTTGCTGTAGCATGGGACCGGCTAGCCACAGGTGGGGTGGAGCCATCCAGCTCCCTCTGACATGTATGGAGCAGCTCCTTGCCAGCCTTGGTGCACCTGCCCGGCATACCCACCATGAAGCAGATCCCAGCATTGTTGAGGTTGGTGGCACCAAAACAATGTCTGTGGAGCGTGCAGGTATGACCACAGTGCACATAACTAGAAGAGTGTTGATTCTACATTTCTATCTGTAGAGACTCTGCATGCATATATCAGAGAAGATAGTCTGTAGCTTGAGTTTAATAATGCACAGATGTGCACATCTATGGTGTTGGGCTGCATATTATGTAGTATTGCTGTTTGTTCTGTTAATGTTCTGAAATGCTGCTTCCTCCCTGTAGTAATACCATATGAGTGGCTACTAAAATTACCTCTCTCTTACAACTATGTAGGTCCCTCAGGTATACAACTGGGGCAGCAGCTCATGGCTGGTGAGTATGGGGTTATTTTGTTCACGTTTGCCAATACACTGGCCATGTTAAGGCCATGCTATATGCCCTGTACACATTTATCACACCTACATATAATGCATAATGCACATGTTAATTTTTCTTGGTGTTAACTGTGCAGCATCACAGTGGTCACCATGGTGAAGGGTATGTAGGAGTCCTGCAGTATATCTCACAGTGCAAGATGTCAGTGTAAGGTGTGTGGACAGAGACAAGCCAACTGGTGGGTCAAATGACCTACAGTAAGGACATGTATGAAACATAACCCTCATATAGTTGATACAACAGTGTGCACACCCCTATGATGGCGTCAGCTGTTCCTGATATATACAATGATAGAGCAAAATAACACATTCCACACATTTTACACCCCATAATGTGCACCTAACAGGTGCAATTAATGTATAATATAGAATCCTATGTTAGGACAACAAATATGGGTTTTACAAACCTTACAATACACTGGAAGCATATGTGTGCACACACTCCAATTAACATATTGTGGAAGCAGCTCGTGATGTACTGACAGCATTCACTCTTCTGTAGTACACACCTGCCATCAAGTACAGGCTTCTATGCCACACCAGGTAATAGTCTACTGTCCAAGAAATATGTGCATGACAACTGGCCAGCTGCCTGCAACACAGGCAGTCATGGCTTGCAGGCATCTTCCAAGGCATGACATGGATCCCATATTTGAAAGGAAGTAGTAAGGAGTAGGGTAAAATAAAATTTCCTCATCACTGTATATTCCATGGCAAACAGTGCAGTCATCTAGAGGTGTATTAAATATGGGACAACAGTGATGTTGACAAGACACAGATGGCCATCCAATACAGATGACCATACATAGTGCAAACTGGTCAGGGAGGCTACACAGATACATGCAGCAACACTGAGGCAGTTGCACAAATGTTTAGCTAGTCCTGCCTGAGTTTTACCTGCATCAACAATCACCTGGAGTCTGCATAAGTGTGCCCTATGTGTTAGGGTAAGCAGATGGGAGATTTATTCCACAAGTAACATCATCCAGGCCTCTGTACATGTAGGAAAAGCATGACCTCATGTCTTCCAAATGCATGTGTTGCAATGTGTAATGGTGTCATGAGACCAAGGCTCAAACCTGCAAACAGTAGTCCTAAATTTACATGTGGTGCACAAGCAGCAACTCACATCACATCAGGGCCACCATCCCCAACTTGAAGGTTGCTGGTGCCAGTGTACACCTTTATGGTTGCTGTCCATTACCTGAATGTAGGCCTGTAGACATGGTGGAGAGAATGTGGAACACTGCAAACTAACACTCATGTGTGGGCCACAATTGTCAGGCATCTGCAATATGGCTGAGGATGGGGAGGGGTATCAGCTTCTAATACAACAGTAAACTGAAGCATACATCCAGAGCTAGCTAAGAATAGCCGCATCTTAACACATTCAAGGTTATGAATTGGCCCACACGTAACACACACTCCACAGCAATACTGAAGTCCCTGTGTGACTTCCACTGGCTGTGCACATGAGCTGGCCTTGCAATCTGGCAGAGTTGTGGTACCTTTGTAGGGAAGACGTACCTAATTATGCAAAGGAAAGGATGTGCCATGCTTCTGGGCCCCTTCCAGGAATAGTGACTGCTGTATTTCAGTTAGCAGGTGCTTCAACAAACCATTGGTTTAAGGGTGTGCATAGTTATGCACCCCCAATATGGTATGCATCTCAGTCAACATCTCCATGACTCACAGTCATCTGACTCAGGATTGGATTGCATAGATCATATGTCACATATCAGGTGTGTGCAATGTTTTTGACTGCAGTAATGTGGTCCCATTGCATATCACAGAAGAGGCTGCCATGTCAACAGGGGTGTGTTTGTTTCTTTGTGTCTTTTGGGTTTTCCCAGTTAGAGGTCACCACAGTGGAACTCCGGTCCGCTAATGACTGGTAGTTGATTTTTACATGTCGAGTTACCTTCCCTGACGCGCAACCTTCAACGAAGGTGCACCCATTCACTCATGTCTACACACAGAAGACGCTCTAGCTGAGAATCAAACCTGACAGCGTCTTACTGTGAGGCAACAATGCTACCGCAGCACCACCACTGTGTATGCTCCTAAAATCACATGAGGCTTGGAAGGTCATCAGTGTACACAGATGTTATTGCACATACATCAATTGATGATGATGAGATCTGTGAATCAAATGTCAGTCATTCATTAGTGACATCCATCCTCATATCATCCCAGTCATGTGTCAGACAAACACATAGGGGTTGTGAAGAACAGAGCAAACATAACTGCTACACATCGAACACATTCAACAATGATTTGTATAGTTGTGAGGTATGGTGTACAGTGCATGCCAGTGTGCTGTAAATGTGCACAGCATTAATGTGTACATGGGTGCAGTGCATCGCAGGGGAAGGGGCATCACCTACTAACATGACTCATGCATCCCACATATGTATATTGTTTGTAACCAAGATTTAGAATGGCTGCACTGCCTGATATTAAGTGACATATGTTAAATGTCAATTGTTGGGTACTGAGGTCTGTGTAATATGTTTGCGCCACCTCACCTGTAAGTGTGTATGTGTGCAGAAGTAAACCATAATGTACAGGTCTTAATTTACATTTCTTGTCTGCCACTCACAGGTGGCGATGTGGGTCAGGGTCCCTCCTCCAGGCAAACTGAAGTTAGTGTCCATAGACACTCTGACAATGATGATAGGCATAGTGAGGCACAGGCAGGGTTGTCAGGGACTGAATCTATGCCATTGGTTGACATCCCACTTTTATCCACCCCATCCCCACACACAGTCACAATGCCCATACATATCCCATCACCAATGGCCATAGATTAGTGACAGTTGGCAGGTGGTGGCATGGGACAGGAAAATGTGTTGACTAAGGCAAATGTGTCTGTACACAGCAGCCATAGCTGGATGACTGGGGAAGTACCACACAGGCTGATGTACCGTTGTGCTCGTAGGAGGGCTGCTGGCCATCATGCCCCTGGCAGAAGTGCCACAGCAGGTGTCACCAGATGCATGTTTTGGGCTATCATTGAGGCACAGGCACATATGGAACGTTACACCAGAGATAGTCTGAGGCTCCAGAGGGCTACTCTTCCTGCTATATATGACTACATCCGTGATCTTGCAGGTGCCCACAATTATTTTGCAGAGGTCATGGATAGATGGTTGGGTGAGATGGTAGGAATCATCGACCGTCTGGAGTCTGTAGTAGAGCATATGGTGGGAGTAGGGCATTGGCCATGTGGACGTAGGTCAGCAACACCAACAGATGGAGGTCTATGTGGACATGCAACAACTCATGGCCACTCCCGTAGTGGCAGCACCAGCACTGCAGGGGGGGTGCTGTCCACACCACAATGCAGCAGGCCACATGCATGTGGTCCTGGCTGATCCCTAAAGAGACGTGGATCCAGCGGACAATTTTCCTCATCAGGGAGAGAACCATATCTGGGCTTCTGCCTGGTAGTGCCCATGCAACCCCTGGCAGGCACAGTTCCTGTGTCCTTGGATGGACATGGTGAACTGTACACCCTGCCATGTACGGTTTGCAGCTGTCCAAAAAAAAATCATGTATAGGGCAGCCGCATGGCAGAAATGTGTGCATACACACACACACACACACACACACACACACACACACACACACACACACACACACACACACACACACACACATCACAAACACAGCTAGGGCACCTCCATACTTACACACACCAAGTCTGCACAGCCTATTTAATAAAGAACCCCCTAACCCAAACACATGATATCAACCAAATGGCTCAGCCTAGGCCTCTGGTAAACCCACAACACACCCTGTGCATATGATGATACCTTTGCCACATTCTTGTCATCCGTGCGATCGATGCAGGGACATGCTTATATGGTTCTGATGCACAGGGTGAATGTACTAAGTTTTAGCAATGTAAAGCTGTTTAAAGTGTTGTCAGCTGGAATGATTAATGCTTACACATTAGAGTGTGTAGCTGTCCAGCCATGATGCTTAACAGCTGTTCTTAACACTGACTGATTGTGGTCTCCATAATGTATTCTGTTTGTGTTCTAGGTGTCTATGTGTCAGCAGGATGTTGGTCTGCTGTTCTTTCCTACAAGGAGCGTGGCACTGTGGTGACACATTGACTGTGTCATATCCCGGGTACAGCTGAATACAAGTAACAGGTCTGTATAACAGTTACTGCATGTGCCACATGGCTGATAGGTGGGAGGGGTGTATACAGATGAGTGCATGGTGGCTGATGTAAGCATATCTTCTACAGTAGACAATGGTAAGTGTACTGGGTGGCACACACCAAATGTTTGTGAATAACACACACACAGAGGCTTTGGTGTTGATGCAATACACAGAGAATACTGTTCACATGGATGTACTTAATTTTGCAGTGAACTCATTTTAGCCTATGTAATTCCACCATGACCAAATTTCTAAAGCATCACATCAGTAAATAATCAGTCCACCAGTTTAATGTCATTGACAATGGCACTGGCAGGGTATATATGTACTCTTCCCCAATGTAGTGTGATCCTGGAGTTTATAAACATAGGTGTGCTGGTGTGGGTGGCACAGCTCCCACTTTATAGGGTATGGGGTGGTATAGAACCACAGATAGTCTGTTTAACAACTACTTAACCTGTTAACATAAACTGTACAGTATAACAGCACAGTAAGCAGGGGGATACGCTCAATAATAACTCCAATGTGGGTGGCTGTGACCACAACAACCACACCCAACTATATATACCAACTGCAGTATCGCTGAAGAGCTGTACAGTGGGGAAGAGGGCATTTAATCATTCCACTACTAGTTTTGATTTAATGAATTTCCACAAGATGATTGCTTTGAAATGTTACCTTTTTTCAGTTATATCTCGGACAAGTGATCTCTTGGGACATATATTTTTTGCAAACTGAAGTAGATGCCTTCACATACACACACACTTACTTGGCAACACTGAGAGTAGAACCCCTACCTAGGTAATTATTGCTACTAATGTGTTTGGCCTTAATTGCACACACCACAGAGCTTTTAAGATGAAGTGTGTCCCATGTTTCCTGTTAAGTAAAGAAAATTACTATGCCTAGTACAGTATGGTAATGGGGGATGTACTGGGTGTTAATGAACAATACATAGTATGACATACGGTCATATACACATTGACAAACACATACAGTCATAGACACATTTGACAGACTTGGGTTTAGCACTGCTAACTACCTTGTCAGTGAGTCCATACTGTCACAGAGTTTTTGCACACAGCACATGCATCATTGGGATGGATAGGATAAACAGTTACCTGGATGGTTGATGGGGACAGCGGTCCTCATACAGTGGACCTTGGGACATGTACTGGGGGTACCATGGTGTAAAGACAGTATACCCATCACCTACACACCACACTGGATATTGTACTCACTAAAACCCATGAGAATTCCCTGACATACCCACAATCACACATTGACTAAGACTGCAATACAAACCCTTGTCTATCTAATCAGTGCTACTACAGGGATATGCATTTATTGCACATGCCACAGGGATAGTAGGGTTAGGGTTTGTCATGGCTCTCCTAATGTCAGCAATATCACCATCCCTTATAATGTATGGCAAGATTTATTGTATTTGAAGAATAAGGCCTCAGAATGCTGTCTCCTAGAAATATGCACACTCACACACAATTGCACAAACATACATGCACACACACATATACTCACATTTGTTAGGACTCACAGGCTAACCCACACCTATATACCCATTTGTAGAACAGTGTTATGCTGTAACTGCAAGCTCTAGGTATCCCAAAGGGTGAAGAGTGTAACAAGGTCAATTTAATGTGAATTACAGCAGCAGCAGCTGTTTCTAAGTATAGCAATGGGGGTGTAGTGGGTGAAAAGGCTCTCGGAGTATTTTCAACTACAAGTGTACAAACACACAGACACTGTTATTCTCAGTAATGCACACTGACACATTTGTCAGTACTGAGGTCTATAGGTGCAGGTGTTCCTAGGTATGTACCAGGCTAATATCCATAGAGAGATGAGAATAGTGGGCATGTGGGTACTCTGATATCTTGCTGCCTGATATTTGTCAGCAGACCATCTATAAAGTGATGCCGCTTGAGTGATCCCAAGGGTGACAGTTAAATTCAACATCCAATCATCTGGTTTTCTCTTGCAGAGGGCCAGTGAGGTGCTCCAATTGACATGTATGCAACATATATCTCATAACATGGCCAGTGTCTGGGTTATAGACCTGTACCCAAGGATGTTCTGTTGACTGTGCTTGTTTGGTTGAGGTATCCAAGGCATGTGGTGCATACAGGGTGGGGTTTCCTAGCTGTGGCATTCATAACATGGCTGGGCAGACATGTCAGTGTCAGTCAATCAGAGATTGCCTGTAAGCAGTCAAGATGGATGCCTGACATCTGCACATCTGTACAGAGGACAGAGAAATTAGCTAGTCAACAGGTTATGCATTAGGGTGGATGTTTTGACAGATAGACATCTGACACTGATAGGTATGCCATTACTACATGACAGCAGTCCTCAATGACATGTCCTAAACACATAGTCTACAGTTAATATCAATATAACAGATCAATATCCAATAGGAGTTACTTAAAAACATACAGCTCAAAGTCCAAGACCACAACAGCAGTACTCAGAGTCCAGCTTTGCATGCAAGGGTGTATGGTTCCAGTACTACAATCTGCAATCTACTCTTATTTTGAAAAGTGCTGATAAAAGTAGTAACATAATGATACAATACATGCAAGTGTGATTGAATATCACCTGGGATACTACCCATGTATGAAACACATACAGAGAGAAACGATTGTGGTACTAGCCATGTATACTCAGGTCCCTTATAGTATACTCACTCTTGCTACTGTAATGACAGCACATAGAAGCTTGTTATGTACATGGAATTAAATACACTTATAAAATATGTCATTACCCTGCTATTTTATCAGACTGGAATGTGATCACTGGTTATCATTGCAGAGCTGTGCTTAGCAGGTGTAAGCATTGCTTAAATGTAAATGCTAAACAGATTTGTGCACTGGTAAGCAAAGCCAACACAGTGTAAGCGCTTATATGTTTAACTGTATGTTAGCACCGCTTACTGTTGCGCAAATCCACACAAACCTGCTTAAAGCTGCCTTAACCACTCTGTATCCAACAGTCCTTGTTCTGCCTAGCAACAAAATAAACAGCCCTTGCAGGTATTCAACCCAGGACCCACTAGACTATAATCACAGCACTTAACCACTTTGCTATTTAAGCTGCAAAAATGCCAGTTTCTTTTTCAGATATATATCATTCAGAACACATACTGAATAGTAGTGAACAACTGCTTTGACTACTAAAATTGTTTACTACTTGTTAGTGAAAATAGTGTTGAATCAGTCATGTGTTTATATATAAACATACACATATCAGATAAAATGTTGGGATACATCTGAGAAGGTATATACAACACTCATGTTTACACATAACAAGGATATATATATATATATATATATATATATATATATATATATATATATATATGTTCTTACCCTCCCCCTCCCCCCAACTCTTTGCCTCCAAAACTAGTTACTTCTCTTCTTGCTTTAATCTTAGTAATATGATAAAATTTAAGAACTTTAATCTTTCTACACATACCCTAATTCTATCTAATGCATTTGTTTATTTATATTTAGTTTAACTGTTACCTGAATGTTTGTAGTCAATATTTTTAATGCCATTTTACTTTTCTCCTTTTACCAATGTTACCATAGTACTGTTACCTTATATGACTTTATTTCACTTGTTTCCTTTTTTTTACATTGTTATTACTTATGCTTGGAGCTTTTCTCCCCGGGCCTCTACTGAAAATGGACATGTATCCAGTTAGACTAGCCCGGTCAACAAATGTAAAATAAAAATAAAAATATATGTCTAGGTGGCCACCTAATCACAAAAAGGGTTCCCATCTAGAACAAAAGAGGTTATTGTGCCCCTCTACTCATCACTCATCAGACCCATCAGAGAGTACAATGCCCCATTTGGGATGTACCTTACGAGACACCTGCAACAGCTGGAAAGACTACAGATGTACCTCAGCAAGAGGAGTACTGCACTCAAACAGATGCTCTGTGCAGCATGACTGAAGAAACTCCAGCTGTACTCGGTTGCATACTGCTTACTCAGAGGTGATCTCTGCCTGACATACAAGGCCATGTCCAACCCAGAATTGATGGACATGCTCCACCTAAAAAAAACAAATCCTCAAGAGCCACATGCTCTAGGGATCTAAACCTCATCACAATGATAAACAGGATGTGCTATAGGGATAGATTCCTGTCCCAGAGACTCCCCATGCTTTGGAACAGGATTCCAATCTACATTACTCAGAGCCTCTCACTAACATTCTTCAAGAGAAATCTTGACGAGTGGATGGGAAACAGAAAATTTACCCCAGGGATCACTGCAGTGACTCTGCTGGACAGAGTCACAGGGAACTAATCTAAGGAGGTGGTGAAAGCCAACACATTCTGGGTAGGCTTACAGATGCCATTGTGCAGATAGCCTAGTACTTACTTATGAAGCTATATATATATATATATATATATATATATATATATATATATATATATATATATATATATATATATATATCTATATATATATATATATATATATATATATATATATATATATATATATATATATACATGTAGATACACACATATCTATATATCTATATATATATATATATATATATATATATATATATATATATATATATATATATATATATATATATATATATATATATATATATATATATATATATATATATATATATATATATATATATATATATATATATATATATATATATATATATATATATATATATATATATTGATATATTTATATATATATATATATATATATATATATATATATATATATATATATATATATATATATATATATATATATATATATATATATATATGTATATATATATATATATATATATATATATATATATATATATAACATATGCCCATAACATGTAGTGGAGTTATATCTCAGTACCATAACTCTCAACCTCTTAGTGCAAGGAAAAACGTAATGTAAGTATTGCAGTTATACATGTAGAATGTTGCTACAGTAACAGGGTGTGTGTCGACAGACATGTGTAGGAAGGCTCTTCTAAAACTGACATGAACGTCATCAGTTACTGGCAGACATCATAAAACCATCATAGTGAAGTACCACACAAATCACAGTAATGATCCTGTGGAATACAGCAGACATATGACCAATAAACGTGGACAGTCTGAAAAAAATCTGGTCAGTCCAGAGGTATACGCAGATCCTCTTAGTGCAAGACGTATAGACCAAGCCTGACAAAGGGGATGTTTACAGCCCTGAAAATGGGGATATATCACAAATACTGAAGTAGATAAGCTTGCACCCTCCTGTCTGTCCTAACACATATTAACTGGAGGAGCAAAGGTCCCAAGCCCACATACTCTCCACTAGTTAGAGACATACATCTTCATAGCATCCACTGCTTTTTCAGCGATAGACAACACGTATGTTGGCCAGGCAACAGTACATCTGACAAATATCTGGATATAAAATCACACTAGGTAATTACACTGAGCTGCTAGGCATGTCACCAGGCACTGTCTAAACTACAGGCAGACAGCCACAACACTAACCCCAAGTTTCCTATGGGTGAATACACATGTAACTGCAAATATAGCAGGCACTACAGGCATGTAACAGCACAGAGTAACAGACACCCGTGTGAAAGTGCATACCCACAACCAATCTCAACACAGTCACAGTCACATTATGGTCAGCCTAATTAATAATACAGTATATGGACTGTGTCAACAAAACCTTCCTCATATTTGCCACTCACAAACTAACCCTACATATACTGGCCCAATTCACCATGTTGTCTGATGCCTGACTGTGGTATGGGACATGTTTCAGTCTGGCCCTACAAATATATACACTGATAGGGTACCAGAAACTGGAGCAGCATGCAACATCTGATAGAACAGGACCATGAACACTGATATCTTTTTTCATTAATTTGGCTTGTGCACTGAAGAAGGCTAATATAACCTAAACCTGTTTGCTTGCTTTTTCCAGAGCACTTTTGTGCTTTACTTGGGTGTTTGACACCCTTGGTTGCTTGGATATGTTTATTTAATACATTTATACTTATATGGCAACAACCATTTGGTGCTGGCCCTATTTCTTACATATGGACAAAGGGTGACAGACTTTGGGAACAGAGGCACAAACACAGGGCCAATATTGTCACATTGCTGTGATAAACTGAGAAAATTGCTGGTGTAACAGGGTTTGTTGTGACATATCTCTTCTGAGGGATATGAATTCAGTAGGATGTCACCATTTACTGACTGCAATAATCAGAGTATGCTACTGCATTTCTAAAGACAGAAAATGTGTGAGTAACACACCGCATCTAAGACTGCAAACTCTGGCCAATCTGCAGATAGCCCTATGGGTGAGAGTTTCCTCAACCACATTACACTGTTGTGCCAGACTTTAAATCATGCAGAGCAGCCATATCCACACATACTCTGTTAAACCAACATTACTTCAAATGTAGAACAGCAATACTTACATTCTGTCCCCATGTCTGGAACATCCCCCTCCAGTTTGCTGGCCTGTCTCCACAGTGTTTGTTGTAAGATGTATTTCCAACTACCTTCTGTGATGCTGTTTGTCAGACACCCACATGAAATCCTGCTCACAGTGAAGGAAAAGGGCCAACACCCACATGAAGTGCTTAGTTATAGGAGTGGGTTTCCATGCAATTGGCTATAGGAATGATACCACGACTGTTCACATGCAATTAGCAAGTGGGAGATGCCAATTCGTGCACAGGCCATCAGCTGATCATGAGCATTACATACAACAGTCAAGCTGCTGCCTATGCAAAACAGATGTATTTTTCTACATCTACCAGAGTGGGAGAAAGAGACAGAGACAGAGAGAAAGTAGGAAAGGAATAGAGAAAAAGCCAAGTTTGCTTGTGTATGAACCATGGGTGGAGAGTGATCTGTGGCATGTGTGATAACTGTGTAACACTGTAATAGCAATACATAACCAGGTTGGGGTTTGAAACGCAGTACTGGTAAATGTTTGTGTGTGTGCCATCTGTATCCTGTTGAGGGTGATTGTGTAATGACAGGATCCATTGCAGTGTGGGTTTTGCTACATTATTATATTGAGGACCTATATGTCCCAATGTCCACATTACAAGGCCAAAAGTTGTCAAATACTGTAGAGGTTGTTGTAGACAATCCACAGCCATAAATGTCAACTCCCATGTGCAATTACTATGTGACAGTATGGATTAATAAACAACATAGGCAACCGTTATAATACCCAGAGACCACTCTCCACCCACGGTTCATACACAAACAAACTTGGCTCTTTCTAGAGCTAGAGAGCTCTCCAAAGCTATCTTTGAAGCTGAGTGACATCAGCAGCAGTGCTAAAGGAGGGGTAAGGGAAGTAGTAAGTGTGAATGTCCACAAAATCAGGTGTCCACAAAGACATGCACACACACTCTCTTACACAAACACACACATTATCACAGTTGCCAGGACCAGGATTAAAACTCCTACCTAAATATTGTGCTACACTACAGTATTACTCAGTTATCACAATCACCACAGAGCTTAGAGGGCTGAAGCCTGGCCAAAGGGTTATTTTAATGTGACTGACATCAGCAGGTGTGCTAAAGTAGGACAATGGGAGGTGTAGTGAGTGTGAATGGCCTCAACATCATTCATCTCTGCATACACACACACACACACACACACACACACACACACACACACACACACTTGCCAGTACTGAGATACATAGGTTCACTGTTACAGAGGTATGTAGTAGGTGACTGGGCATGAAGGCTGTACAAGGCTAGGCCAAGGGAATACCTTGGCATCAGGCCACATGAAAATAGTCCCCAGTGTGGCTCAGGGGTGTAGTCCCTGGAGTGGTCCCCAAGGATGGGTATTGTATTCACCATCCACTCATCTGGATTTCTATTGTGGGTGGCCAGTGATGTGCACTGTGTCCCATGTATGTGATCTATATTCCATAACATGGACAGTGTTTGGGTTGTGCACATGTAACACATGCATGTTCTTTGATGTGTGGAAGTGTAATTGAGGTCTCTGGGGCATGCTGTGTGGACAGATTGGTATCTTCTGATGTAGCATTCCTGACTTCATTTGGTGAGACCTGGTTATGTAACTGAGGTTGTGATTGCATCTACATTGATAGTATGATACGGGTATTCAGTGGAGTTAGTGGTGTCTGTCCATACAAGGCATGTGTATAAGGCATGGTATTCCCTTTGTGGGATATGTTTGCAGACTTTACAGTTGTTGTAGGCTTCCAGTGGGGAACATGGCAAAAAGGCCACTGTACACATTTATTTGGCTACTGAGAGGATGGAACAGGGTGACATGTCCTTTTACTTGCTGGATAACACACACTCAGTCAGGAGATGTAACACATCAAAGTACTTTCTGATGTCAGTGGCACTGTTGTGGTCAACAGGCATGTAGTCTACTGCTATTACACCATGGTTACTATCTGGGAGGCAATATGCAGGGGAACTACCAATATAGTGGTTGTTGCCTAGCCAAGTGTGTTTGTGTATGATACATGGTTGAGAGTGTTCTCTGAGTAATAGAAGGGTTGCCTATATTGTTCACTAATCCATACTGTGATGTGTAGGGCTATGGATTGCCTATAACATCTTCAGTGTTTGACATCTGTTGGCTTTGTAATGTGGACATTGTGACATATACTAGGTCCTCAATATAATAATTTAGCAAAACCCACCCCACAATGAATCCTGTTATTACACAATCACAGCAAACCCCACACAGGGTGCTGATGACAAGACACATACACACTTGCCAGTACTGAGATTCAGACTTCTACCTAACTATGTATTGCTATTATACTGTACCACATTTATCGCATGTGCCACGGAGCTTATAGGATGAATGTTGTCCCAAGGTACTTCTAAGGTGAGGAACATCACCAGCACTTGTAAATACTGGCATTGGGTGATGTAGTGGGTGGCAGATCCCAAAAATAATTTTACCCTACACACACATTTATATTTGCCAGGGTGAGGTTCAAACCTCTATCTAACAACTGTTTCAGATCACTATGTTACGCATTTATCACATGCACCACTGACCTTACATGGTTTATGTTTGGCAACAGGTACTTCTAAGGTGGATGATAGCTGAAGGACTGCTAAAGTCAGGCACTGAGATGTGTACTGGGTGTCAATGGGGCTAGAATCTTTGAGGTATGGACATCCATATGTACACACACAAACACTTGCCATGGATGAGATTCAAACCCATATATATGTAGTTATTGCTATTACATTGTTCCACATTTATGGCATGTGCCATGGAGCTCACATGTTGGAGAGCTGTACCAAGGTATCTTTGAAGCTGCGTGACAGCAGCAGTTGAAAAGGAGGGGTAAAGGAAGTGTAAATGACCACAAAAACAGGTCTTTACAAGGGTAGAATACACAAGCTTTCTCACACAAACATTCACATAGTTGCCAGGATCAGGATTAGAACTCCTACCTAACTAGTATGCTACACTACAGTATTGCAGTGCCACAAAGCTTATGAGTTGGAGAGCTGTCCAAAGGTATCTTTGAAGGAGTGTAACATCAGCAGCAGTTCTAAATGAGAGATACGGGAAGAGTAGTTAATGTGAATGCCCATAAAATCAAGTATCATTAAAGACACACACACACTCTCACACAAACACTCACATTTACACAGTTGCCAAGATCAGGAAAAGAAATCTTACCTAACTAGCATGTTACATTCTAGTATTGCACTGTTATCACAAGCGCAATGAAGCTTATATATTAGAGAGCTGTCTAAAGGTATCTCTGAAGGTGAGTAACATCAGCAGCAGTGCTAAAGGGATAGTAGTAAGTGTGAATGCCTGTAAAATCAGGTATCATTAAAGACAGACACACTCTCTCACTCAAACACCCACAGTTTCACAGTTGCCATGTCTGGGAGTAGAACTCCTACCTAACTAGTATGCTATACTACAGTATTACACAGTTATTGCAAGCACCACAGAGCTTAGAGGGCTGGCACTTGGCCAAAGGGTTATTTCAAAGTGACTGACATCAGCAGGCATGCTATAGTAGGGCAATGGGAGGTGTAGTGAGTGTGCATGGCCTCAAAATTATTCATTTCCATACACAGATGCTTGCCATGTTTGGGATTAGAACTCCTTCCTAAGTAGTGTTTTACACTACAGTATTATACATGTATAGTGAGTGCCACATAGCTTATAGGGCTAAGCGTTGGCCAGAGGGTTATTTCAAGGTGACTGACATCAGCAGGAGTGCTAACATGGGCAATGGGAAGTGCAGTGTATGTGAATGGGCCATAAATCATTCCTCTGGAAACACACACACACAAACACACACACACACACACACACACACACACACACACACACACACACACATACACACACTCAGTCACACACAACTTTACATTTGACAGGACTGGGTATACAAATGCTAGATGAATACTGATTTGTACTGTCATGTTACACAGTTATCACATGCACCACAGACACTATAGGGCTTAGGGCTACCAAAAGGAATGTCTACAGTGATTGACATCAGTACATCTTGTGATATCAGCCAATTGGATGTGTGGTGGGTGGGGCAGGCCTCATAATGGAATTCTCTCTATCACTATCTGTCTCTCTCTTCCCCACATCTCTGTGTTTGTATGTTTGACATAATATATTGTGTTGGCCTTGGATATGTGTGAATATTCCTTTCCAATGTGTGTGCAAAGCATAAATGGTGTTCAATTTTGTGTGTGTGCACAGACATCTGCGAATGACAAATATGTATAGTAAACTGTGTTGTCAGACATGGGCTTCATTTCTCTAAGTGTCGGAACATGCCCAGTATGACCTTCTGTATTGAGTATGTGAATCAGTTCCAGGTATGGTTGTATTCCAGTGCAGGGTGTGGTGTTCTACACCTACAGCTAGCAACCTGTTTCTGCAGGATATCTGTAGATAGGTTGACAATATGGAGTCACAATGGGTGACAGATAGTTGGATACTGTAACTATTGCTGTCTGTGCTGCTTGTGTTACATGGTTGGTGTTAACAGAGATATTCAGACATATGTACTGTTTTACACTGTGATGTATTATGTCATTAACTGCTTACAGATATACTTATTTGCTCACAGTTATTTCATGGAAAATACAAGATGAATTAAGCTGTGTCCAGTATTGTGGTCCACAGCCTACAAATTCTTTCACACTCATGCCATTCTGGTGGGGTAGCTGCAGACACTTGCTGGTGGGTCTGTGTAAATGGTCCAGCACCATGGTACTAAGGTGGCTGAGGATCCCCTTCTTGTACATATATCAATGTAACAGAATGGCCATACCCTGCTGTGGCTATGCCTCTCAGCTGTACAGATTCACCCAGGTTACCCAGAGGCAGGGCTCATATATCTGATCAGTTCCTCTTCACATTGTGGTTAATGAGCAGGTTTGTAGCCACTCATTACTGGGTTTGCAGGCAGGGGTAGTATGGGCCAACATCAGAGTTTCAGACTTCACATACTCCATGACATCCATGCTTCTACACCCTCCACTTTGTTATTCTATCCTCTTCCTAACATTATGCAAGCGATATCTGAGAAGTATCCCTATAGTTGACCCTTCATCCCAGGTATTTAGGGGTTGGTCTACAGTTCATGCAGTAGGACATGGTGGGCATGCTTCTGGGATTTGTCAACATGGGCTTGCATTTGTGTTTTCTTGACTGTGTTATGTTGTTAGCTGGGACCCCATGAGATACCATAGATTGGCACAAGCCTTTGACAAAGGACTGTAGGCCATTTGGTAGTGATGCAGGCCATGTGTGGCAGGCCAGTGCATTCTGTCACTCCTACATTCCCAGGCTGCGAGCCAGTGGAGTCCCCTGAGGTGACAGGTTAAGTGTGCAAGGTGTTAATTGGCAATAGTTCCTGTCCATATTGATCCATTGGTCTGCAGGGTGTTGCTTACAGCTAGGGCACACCTGCATGGGACACCTCTTTATCATGCTGAATTCTGTGGGTATTCCCATACAGAAGTGGGGTGTTACTGTAATCATTCCCAACAGCAAGGATACGACCTGTCATAAACCTGTGGCTGATGGTCGGGAGAGCTGAGTGCATGTGTGATATGGAAGCTACTTGCAGTTGACTCACAGATATACATGGGACATTCCTCTTATGCTGCCTTCTGCGGGACATAGGCAGTCTCTCATTACTTCATAACTGTGCCTTTTGTGGTCTGTCAGTGATTGACCAGACTACATCAGTATTCCATACTACACAGACAACTAATGTGCTGCTAACCTGTATGCACAATTCCAAAGTTGTCTGTAGTTGACAGTTACATTTTATGTACTCTGTCTAGGGTACTTCCACCTGTGTACTGTGTGTATGCATGGGCCACATTTGAGGCATGTCCATCTTTCAGATGGTGACATATATTGACATCTGGACAATGAGTATGCACAACTGCTGACATGTGTATTGCTAAGAAGCATTGCGGTTGGCACTGCAGTTGTCAAAACATGGCCCTGTCATCCACAGTACTGCCCATAGGTCACTGAGACACAACCCTCCATGCCTACATGCTGAAAACTTCCAGACAATATTGAACACTCAACAACCAAATACATGGACCCCTGCATATTGTACACAAGCAGCAATCTATCCTGTAGATTGGGCCAGCTTGGGTAATCTGTGCTCCACTGTTATTACACCTCCCACTTACATGTTACTGCATTTCTACATAGGATTGGGGGTGCACACCCGACGGCTTTAAACATTTGCTATGACTGTACTGGTATTTCAGGTACTCTGTTGACTTCCATTTCATTTTGTATTCTGACCTATCATGCAGACTGGAGGCATATCAGTAGAGTACAGATCTTAAGTTTTATTGACCTACATTTCGGTTTCAGACTTCTTACCTTTCAGAACAAACATACAACTGCCAGACCTGTTGTAGTCTGTCTGTGTAGGTCTGAAGGGGGCTGTTAACCATTGCCATCAATTGAAGGCCTTAGCCCAGTTTTTTTTTATTGTCATCTACACCTGTCCTGCTGGCTGAGGCTGGTGGTGGGTATGTGAGCCTCACTGACATGCATGTGTGTGTCCTATGGAAGCACATTTGGGTCCCCAAATGTACTGCAGTGGGATTTGTCACCTTGTCTAGTACTGCCTAGTATGATGACACCAGTATTTGTTATGGACTTCATACTGCCCATATAGGTGTCCACTATCTGCTGCCATCCCATTTCACCACCCGATTCACTTGCATGCTCACATCCATACCAAAGATACAACTATCAGAACATACTACTCCATTAAGCAATTGATAGTGAGAGTGACTTACCTTGTGGCTGTGCCAGTATTGAGGATGGTGCTGGAGGGCTGACTATGTCGGATGCAAATAGCACACTCCCTATAAATGGTAAAGCACATGTAGTGTCATGTTTGGCATCCCTTTTACTGTATGTGCAAGTCAGAGAGAGGTGTAATTCCCTGGGTCCCTACCATGTCAGTGTATGTGCTATGCTTTGCCTCTTTGCCAAGGCCTGGGCATACTGGGGATGCCTCTTTCAAACCTACATGGCCAGGCTCAGGTAGCTCCTCCTCCAAGTCCCTTTGTGCCTGTGTTGGCCTTGGCAATGGTGGCTGGCTGTGTGGCCTTGCCCTATGCTGTTTCTGCTGCAGCTGTTTCCACAGGATCATATTGTGTAGCATGGCACATATTATGAACATTTGTGTACATGTAGCTGGAGAGTACTGAAAGGCTCCACCAGATATGTCCAGGCAGTGGAACCATGACTTGAGCACCATGACTTGAGCATCCAAAACACACGGTCTATTAGGATTCTGGTTTGTGCGTGTGTCTCATTATGGAGTTCTTGTTCAGGTGTGTGTGCATTTATGAGGGGTGTCATCAGCCACAGCTCTAGTGCGTAGCCAGCATCCCCCAGTAGGATGCCATATGGGATGTCCCCACTGGCAAATGTCTGATACAGCTGTGTCATATGCAGATGTGTGAGTCATTTTAGCCTTCCAGGGCTGCCAGCACACACATTCAAGATAATGCCCTGGGCATAGGTTCATAGGTTCATAGATAGGTACTAGGCTATTGACCCTAGGGCCTACACAAGCCTAGCCATAACGATCCCCTGGCTATTGCTTCCCACAAATATTTACTTTCCTGGACCCTTGTCTAACAGGGCTACTAATGTGATCCTTGGGGTGAAATTCCTATCTCCCATCCAATTGTCAAAGTTCTTCTTGAACAGGGCCATGGAGGCGCTCTGCCTGACATGTGTGGGCAGCTTATTCCAGAGCATGGGGAATCTCTGGGTCAGGAACCTATCCCTCCAGCATGTTGTATTCATCATAATGACAAAGTTAAGATCCCTGGAGTGTGTGGCTCAGAGGGATTGGGATTTCTTTAAGTGTAGCATATCCAACAACTCTGGGTTTGACATGGCCTTGTATGTTAGGCAGAGGTCGCCTCTGAGTAGGCGATATGCGACAGAGTATAGCTGGAGTTTCTTTAGATGATCAGCATCACACACGACCTGGCAGTTGATGGAGGGGAAGCCCTTGTGGTTTATGTAGACCCTACCCTGCTCACCGGGTGGTGCTTTGATGTGTATGTGCATGCAGTCTATAGCACCCACAAACTCAGCGTATTCTGCTCTTTGGTGAAAGAGACGCATATTACTGGTCAATGCCTCATGGGTGTTGAGGAAATATATGGGCTCACCGGCATGTGCTGACATGGCATCCAGGAACTGGTAGAGTACCCTGTATGCTGATGCCTGCAAGATCCCTATGATATCCCCAGTTTCCCTTTGTAAGGTACCTGTGGCTAGTATTCTTAAGTCTTCACATACCTTGGTATCCACTGAGATGGGTTCTCCTCTGTTGGTTCTGTGTGAGAGGTGTGGCCGGCACAGCTCATCAATTTGCTGTAGAATGTCCCTGTCCACCCTATAGCACTCCACTATCTCCAGCTCATTTAGCCCCTGGTAGGTTATCCTGGGTCTGTACATGCTTCTCCTTCTCCTCACTGTGGGTTAGTCATCAGCATTCACATCCTTACCAGCCTCAGCCTCTTGCACATATCGATGTATGAGAGCAACACCAGTCCCTAACATTTTGTTTGTTTTGTCAGGTAAAATTTCCCCATCTGTGTACACCGGTGGTGTAGAGTTTGTGGGAAAAAACAGACTGGAAGGTGTTTGTATAGTTCATAGTAGTGTGCTAGGCTGTTCCATGTGCAATTGGCTGATTCTGATACATTTCACCTGTCAGCTATGCTAGTTCTCCTTGATTGCCTTCCTACTGCTGTTTTACCTTCCCATTGTCTTCCCATTTAAGCCCCGAGGTGAGCCACACATACCCAGTTCTCAGATGTGAACAAACAGAGCTGCTACTTCCTGTTTTTTTTGTTGCTGTTTAAAACCCAGTGCATGGCACGCACACCCATTTAGGCAATGTAAACATTGCTAGGCAGCCTCAGACACACCTCTTTCCTTAGCTGTGCTTAGCTAAGGGCAACCATGTGCAACAGAGCTCCAATAAGCTTACAGCATGCATGACCCTCCCCCTTATGAGGTAATCCACCTCTTAGATTTACACAATGGTGTTGCTGCACCTACACAGTTGGGTGCAAGATAACACTGAGAGAAAATCTGTGATTCAGTATCAGTCCCCTTATTTGCATCAAACAGAATACTAATTCATAGTTACCACACTCACACTCAGCCTTCCCCCTTAGCAACCATTGTTCCATGGTATTGTTGTCTTATACATGTCATTGACTATCATGGCAAAATGCTGACTTGGGTTTAAAAGCTTATTTCCAACTTTTTTTCTTATTTTTGGGCCGGTCCTGTTTGCCTACCGCTGCCCTACACTTAAACGGCCGAAATCAGCCAAAAAAAAATTCAAGTTGTTTTTTATAATTTTGCAACTACTTGTCATGCCAATGGTCATATATTTGGCCATTGGCATGCATACTACTTTGAATATATACTTTCTTTACAGCTGTCATGCCTCCATTTTGTAATTTGCAAAAATGTATTCAGTTAGTAACCGAATACATTTCTGCAGGTTATACTATTCCGATGCCTGCCTGCTTCTTGGATCACTAATTCACCTCATTTGCATGTTTTTCACCAGCAAATGAGGTAATTAGCATATGGCAGTGATGTCTGTGTGGGAAAAGTGTAGGCGCGCTCATTCACGTCTTGAGGGCTCGTTCCTGGATCTCTCGTCAGCCATATTGTGTGCAGCAGCTCTGACACTATTCAGGCACTCTGTGCAGAGCTTGCTGAATCCTGCCCAGTCTGCTAATAAAAATATTCTTGAGAAGAATTGGACTATCTTATCTGAGGACCATCCATTAAGATAAAATATTGTGTCCAAATGGAAAGATGATAAAATTGGCAAAAGGAGAGAAGTATTGCTGGAACTGAATTCATCCTCAAATCTTGGTGAGGACCTTTACGAGGTTGACCATGTTTTTCACAAAATCTCATCAACATGACACTTATATATAGACTGTATTTTATATAGTATATATCATGGACAGAAGTAGGTTAAAAAATAAACAAGGCAGCTATGTGCACAAGTACCAGGATAAAAAAGTACCCATTCCTTGTAAGCACACTGGTACCAGGACTGGAAAAAATGACAATATAGAATCCTCAAGACATAGAAATATTCCTACAATTGGGCTAGGCCAAGTCCAGAGGTAGGATACCCCGTGTTGTAGAAGGAAGTAGCAGTCCACAAAAATCACAAAAATTGAAAGGCCAAAAAAGAGCCATACAGATGACAGAGTGGACTGTTGAGAATAAGAAAGAAATTATGTATTGTTACTATTATGCAAGAAGCCCAGAATTTCCAGACAAGATATATGAAAAGATTAAGAGAAAAATTAGAGGAAAGAAAAATACTTCATCAAGAAAAACTGTCAGAATCTTCAAACAAAAAGTTGTGTCCATTAATACAACAGATCCATGAAAAGAAATATGTAGACCAAGAAACCTTGTTCCATTTGGAAAAAGAAGTGATGAAGGAAGTGTGAAAATTTTAAGAACAAAATTTAAAGATGTTTGAAGGGTATAAAAAAGAAATATGGACATGGGAAAGAAAGAGTGATCTGATATGGTGCAATATTTATGCAAAGGAGAATGCCAAATTAATAAAAAAAAGGCAGTCCCAAATATATTCAAAGAGAAATATAGGTTAGGTAGCCAGATATGGAAAATGTCACAATAAAAAATAAGATTCCAAAGAGGAAATGTAGAACAGAAGATTAGTCAAGTAGAAATTTAAAAATAGAAGCTGAAGTTATGGAATATTTGTGAAGTGAAGAATTCGGTGTAGAAAGTTTAACACAGGTTATATTACAGCATGACGGAACAGCTAGTCCTGAAAGTAAAGGAAAAACAAGACAAACAGGAGACATATGAAGAAGCAATATAGACATGGGAAAGAAAAATAAATTTAATATAGTGCAATGCTTATACAAAGGAGAAAGTAAAACTAATCACTGCAAAAGAGCAGCACCAAAGATATTTGAAGAAAAATACAGGCAAAGACATCCAGATATGGAAAATTTTACAATACAAACAATAAGAAAACAGAGGAAAAGTAGAAAAGAGAATTAGTAATGGAGAAGTTAAAGAAACAGAAACTGAGGTTTTGGACTACTTGCAAAGGGGAGGATGTAGTGTAGAAAATTTAACTCAGATAACAACACAACAGGATAAAGCAATGGACACCCAATTTAAGGAGAAACTAGTGGAGCAGGAAGCATCTAATCAGTTGACATATGAAGATACTTTGGGGACTTCCATAGGAAACCAGTAAAAGCATTCAATTGGAGGTATACAGCAAGGGTAAAACAGGAAGCTGTGGCAACTTTGACACAGTCAATGTCATGGAGTGGTAGGCCAGTAAATTCCCATATGAAAGTGTAACAGATGGCACAGGGTAAAACTGAAGAGAATGTGGCACAGGAAGTTGCTCTGAAACTTTCTATAGAATGTCCACAGGAAATGCAAAACAAAGAATGTGGTCTCAATTTAGAAGAAAATGATCTAAGGGAAGATTGGCTTGATTTAATAGAGATGGATATACATATTAAGATCAATGAAAGAAATAGACTGCAAAAGACTAATAAAATCCAAAAAGTTAGAAGTCTGATAAAACAAATGAATACAGTAATTAGGGCTGTCTATAGAGATTCATGTGATATAACAGAAGTAAATAGGATACATTACTGTGCAGCCAAATTAATAACAGATAAAGTCCTACCACAATAACACAGGGTAGTATGGGAAAGGAAGGGGAGAAATTGAATGCCATCATGGAAGTATTGAATAGAGAAAACTATACAGCAATTAGGACAAGAAGTGTCACTATTAAACGAGTAGAGAAGAGGGAACAGATAAACAAAAATAGTCAGAAAGAGAGAAGTGATAAAAGCAATGAAGTGTATTATAATGGATCAGGATTTATCATGCACTATTGCAAACAATACACTAAAAATATCAGCACAGCCAGAAAAACTTACAAGATACACACATAAATATAAAGGAAAAGTACAAAATAAGCAATTTATTGATGACCCAAAAAGTTTTATAAAGAATTGGGAAACAAGGTATAAAGGAATTGAAAGACTGCCAAAAAAAGAAGAAATAGATACATTTTGGAGAAATATTTATGAAGATCTGGGGAACATAACAAAGAAGGTAAATGGATAGAAGAAGCAAAACAAAGAATAAGAAGTTCAAATGTACAGGATATGAAATGGGATGAAGTAACAGCCAGAGAGATTAAATCAAAGTTAAGAAAAGCCTCTAACTGGAAAACCCCAGGCCCAAATGCAGCATCTAGCTTCTCGCTTAAAATATTAACATCTTTACATAAATATTTAACCAAGAGTAAAAAGTATTTATATGCACACCCTGGATAGACACCAGCCTGGGTAACAACAGGAAACACAATGCTTCTACTTAAGAACAAACCTGCAAGCTATCCTAAAAACTATAGACCAATAACTTGTCTTCTGGTAATTTATACACTATACACTGGAATTGATGCTGACAGAGTTTAGAGTCATTCAGAAAAAAAAACTCGATTATGGCTATAGAACAAAAGGGTAATAATAATAGAAAGTCATATGGAAAAAGGATCACTTGTTGCTAAATAAAGTCATAGTGGAGAGCTGTAAAAAGGGAATAATCTAAGTATGGCATGGGTAGACTAGACTACAAAAAACATTTGACAATATCCCACACTCATGAATAAAAGAGTGCTTAACATGTATAAGATACACCCTACACTGATAAACTACATCACAGCTACCATGAAACAGTGGCAAACCAGTTTGCAGTTAAGCCATGAGAAAGGACAAATTATTATTCCAGGGATAAAAATTCAAAGGAGCATATTCCAGGGTGAATCTCTGTCACCACTGCTCTTTTGCCTTGCCCTAAACCCATTAAGCTGTCTGCTTAACAGATTAGGTCATGGCTATAATTTGGCTCCCAGAAAGCAACAAAGTGTAAAGACTTCTCATCTTCTCTTTGTTGATGATTTAAAACTGTATAGCTCATCAGATAATGAACTGAAAGCACAACTGCAAGTCGTCAAAACTTTTTCAGATGATATACGGATGTCATTTGGTCTTGATAAATGTGCAAAAGCAACCTTTAAAGCTGGAAAGCTGCAACACCAAGAAAACATCAGTTTGGGGCAAGAATGTGATATAAAAGAACTTGAGTAGGAGCGAATGTATAAATATTTGTGAAATGATGTAAGAACAATAAAACGTGGACAGATGTGAATAAAACTCAGTAAGGAATATTTTTTGAAGACTTAAATTAATCTTGAAAACAGTACTGACATCTAGGAACAAAGTTCAAGCTCTAAACCTTCCTGTCCTAACTTACAGTTTTGGAGTGATTGACTGGCCCTAATAGGTGTTGGATAGATTAGACAGGAATACAAGAAGGATGCTTCATACTCATCAAATGATTTATAAAAATCAGTGCATACCAAGATTGCATATTTCCCATTCTGAAGGAGGTATGGGCCTCCTTGAAATTGATTACATGTATAGAGCTGCAATTGTGGGACTGCATACATATCTGCTGACCTCACAAGACCCAAACATAAAGAAAGTTTCGAAACATGAGGAGAATAAATCTAAGATGACTTCCCTGCTTAGTCTAGCAGAAGCATAACAGTGTCAAGCGGGAATGGAAATCAAACCAGAAGTAAATAAAAATCAGGCAACAACTGAATGTGCCAAAAAATAGAAACAATATGAGGTGAAGGATCAGATGACAAGGCAAGAAATGTGGAAAATACATAAATATAGTTGCAAGTATAGAAAACTCCTGGAACAACCTCATGTTGGTCAGGACTGAATACAGGAATGGTTAAGAAGAGGCAAATTCAAACCAAAAGATGAAAGTCTAATATTGGCAGCCCAAGATAGTGGACTATGCGCATATTGCTTTACAAGTCCATTGAACATGTGGGAGAAACAGACAAATGGATGCTTTGTAAAACAGAATTACAAACATTTGCATGCCTTGTTGCTGATTGTGACATACTAATGGCACAATATCTTATATACTGAAAGGAATAGTAATGTGGCAAGACTGTTGCACTAGGGATTGCGCAAATATCATAATATTGAAGTAGCTGAAAATCACTGGAAACATGAGCCACAAAGCATCATGGAAAATAATGAAGTCTACATCACATGGGATGGGATCACTCATTACCAACAGTTCAAAAGATAGGTAACAGATATAGAGGTCCATAAAAAGAAGACAAAAGTAGCACGGATCACTGAAATAGCTACATCCAGTGACTACAGTGTCTTGCATACAGAAAGACACAAAGTCATAACATATCAGGATTGAACAGATCAGGCAGAAATGAGAGCAATGTGGAAGAAAGATACCCATACAGATCCAGTAGTAGTAGGAGCAACTGGTCTTATAAAAAACAATCTACAGTCATACTTAGATATGATAATGATACACGTAACTCTATACAAATTGCAGAAGGAGTCATTACTGGACACATTGTGGGTGCTGCAAAGAGCACTTCTGGCTAACATCAGAGATTGAAACAATACTAATTTCATAAACTTTAATCATAGTTTGACTTAGGAATAGGGTCCATTCCTGTTATGGTATTAGAAACTCAAAAGACTTGAGAAATTAAAAAAAATAAATAAATAAAATACTGGTGAGAAACCCAGGATTACATACCACAAGGGAACTAATCTAAAGGCCTTGTTTGAGAAAAAACTGAAACAGACTACTACAAAGGGAAGGAAAACTTGTGGGGGTTGCAACTATTGTAAGTTTATTGCTATCATATAACAAGTATGGGCTAATCAATATGTACTATCAATGGCCTGTAAACTTGCAACTCCTCAGGGGTGATATACTGTGACACCTGTAGATCATGCCCTTGATTCTATATTGGAAAAACTGAGAGAAAACTCTGGGAGAGAATTTATGAACACAGATATGATATCAGAAAAAAAATTGACAAATGCATTAGCTAATTGTATCCAAGAAAACCATGCACATGATTTTATATTTTGTATTGTTGAACAAATCCATTCATAAGATAGGTATGGCCCATGGCAACTCCATCTTCAATGCCATGAGTTATATTGGTGGCTTAAGTTAAATTCTAATAACTGGCCTGGTTTAAATGGACAACTTTTAATAAATTGTCTGTTGAGGTTAAAAGCACTGGAAATATAACTAAGACTAAAATGGTAAAAGAACAAGGTGGACATTTAATTTTAATTTTAACTTCATATCCTTATGTAAAAATGCTTATATACTTGTATGTATTCATTAAAGTGACCAGGTTATATATACATCCTTTCAACCTATTTTTGCTTCAGTTTATTTAACTGTTACACTTAACCAAAGTGCTATATTTATGTAATAACTTCTTAAATTACTGCGATTTTTATACATAATTCATATATAATTTTAGCATCTTATATTTTAATACAAAGTTGACAAATTGTTCAACTTGGTTTTGTGTTTTAGTACTTGATTTTGTTTTTTTATACTTTAGTGCTTGTTGCTTCATCATTTAACCTGTAAGTTACCTTTAAAAATGAGCTGGCTTTGGAATTCATGCTGGGGGCTTGTCTAGCACATGACTGTTTTCAGAAACTCTGATTGTTTTTTAGGTTTAAAAAAAGGACCCAGGAAATGTTTGCATGTTTATCTGATGAAGTTTCCAATAGCGAAACAAAAGTGCTTATGGGCATGTGTTTTATATTTGTCTTATTCAATAAACAATTGAACTTTGTCTGGAGTAGTTTGTGTGTAGTCAATTCTGCTGCAATTTCTGAGTAACTTAGATGGCCTGTTTTAATTGACATGAATATGAACAGCAGCAAGGCAATAATGCAACACCCAGAAAATTATTTCGAGCTTCCAGTATCTTAATATATACCACACATTAAATAATGTGCATTTGATATGATGTGGGCTTCTTAGTTGCATCACATCAGCATATGAACTTCACTATCCAGGTAAATATCTACCCTAAAGTATGCACATTCACAGCCTGCAGCCACTACTAAGCTTGGCAAACAAATGGAGCCTGCAAAGCAGTGAATTACCAATGCAGAACACAAATGTTTCCACTAATTATGATACATAATCAGGCTATCAAACCCTACTGTTATCTTCCACATAAATCTGTTACATAATACCAATACTCTGATTATAAAGGTACTTAAATGAAATTTAGCAATCTACCTAATATATGTTTCAATCAATAGATACGTTTCTGGGACTGTTGTTTTATTAAGTATGAAAGCACATTTGAATATTTAAATCTTATTATATTCATAAAGACAAGTGCTCTTTCTTTACAAATAATATGCATAACAATGACTATGCAGCTATAAATAACTTTTGTGTCACATAACAAAATCACAAATTATAATGGAAATATGCAAATTAAATCAGTGAACTGAAGTAAATCTTTTTAAAACATTAGGATTACTGAACTAAACTTTTTAAAGTACTTTTAAATGAGCACCATGTAAGAAAGACCTTATAAACCACAGAGAACAGGCTTTATATACAGCTCTATCAATACTATAGATTATCATAAGCTGAAACTGTTGAGTGGTCTCTTTTAAGTTGTCTAAAATTCAAAGTCACTTCTATAGATACTTTAGTACACCACCGACCATGATAATGGATAAAAATTCAAGTTGCACTGTATATAGCAGTCTTCTGTTTTTTTTTTTTTTTTTTTTTGCTTTGTTTTGTTTGTGCATTTATATATTTATTTATTTATTTATTTATTTATTTATGTATGTATGTATGTATTTGTAGGGATTTAGTTGGTTTATGAGCTAATTCACAATCAGAGTTTTCCGCAAATGAAAGAAGTCCTTATTATGGATAATATCCTATAGTTCTCTGGATGCTGGTGGGCATCAGTGAGATCTGTAACTTCCTTGGCTCATTCTTTAACAGACACCCACACTGTAGGTGGGACACAGAGGTTACATTTATACAATTTATTTCTCTGTAAGGGACCCAAAAGTAAAATAATCTGGGCTATTCTACAGCTCTCAGTGAATAGTCATCACCAGCTGAGATTCCTTGAACTTAAAGTATCAGTGAGCTGCTGACTATGAAGGTATCAGTATTTTACTGTTTTGTCAATGGTAGTAAGAAAGAAAATTAAAATCAATAGGGTGAGAATTTCTCAAAGTAGCGGATATTTTTAAAGCAAGTGGACAATGTACCCCCCCCCTCTGTTTGAAAGTCAAAAGTCTGTTCAAATATTTGAGAGTTATACCTTCACAAAACCTGGTCTTGGCCTATAATTCTTGGCTATCAGGGATGCCAAAGGATCTTAGATTTTATGTCAGCTATGGTTTTGAAGATTGTCAGTTTTATTAAGCAATTGTTGATCCTGGACTAACAAAATCTTGACTTAATATTTCACTTCTTCAAAGTGACTGTCATGATCAATAATGTCTTTCTTCAATGTCTCAGTTTGCGTACTATATGCCATTAAAAGTTCTCATAGCTATTTGTGTTGATGTAAAGCTGCTGCTTTAAACTCTTCAATTTCCCATACCAACTTGGTGCTTTCCAGATGCTTTGAAGAAGTCCTAATCATTGTGGCTTTTTACTTTAAGAGATAGTAATTTTTTAGGGCCTCACTATTTCAGATTTTTTTCTAACTTTTTTAATGTAAAAGCAGCACATTATTCTTAGGTTTAGTGTTTTTGCTCATATATGTTGGTAATAAGAAGTGAAGATTGGCTTACAAGTTGATACGTAGATACTAGGCTAGCTGTCCTTGTGGGTCTTTTTAAGCTAAGCTTGCTTCCCTTTTTTGTACTCAGAATATCTTTTCCCATTTAGTTATAGATTGCGCTTACCCATCCCATGGCAAATAATTATATTCTGCCCTTAATGAGAATAACTGGGATCATACCACAGATAATTTGAAGGGACCCATGCACTGGATAAAGCATTTAGGAGCTGCTTCTGACCATTAGTAATACAGTGTACAGTCCTGAAATACGTTTTCTATTTTCCATCCATAGATCTGAGCTGCACTTGAATATTGACAAGGATAAACTTTATGTAGCTAGGGAGGCCGTTCCAGTGCAATGATATCCTCTCCACACAGATGATAGGAGTGCAGTTTCATCTACCCTAAAAACCCTGAAAAACTTATTAGAGACCTGTGTATGCTTTCTCATAGTAGAATAGACAATTTTCTTTAAAGATCAACAAATTTAAATAGTTCAAGTACTGCCCCTGTTGCCTTTTATGTGGAGTCTGTATACACATCCTGTCTACCCCCGTTAATGATTTACCAGTATTTCTGATTTCCCAACACATCCTGCAGACAACTCAGTGAATTGATATCTTTGATGTAATCACACATTTATTGTATTTTGCTGCTTTATATTACCCATATGTTTGTGTGTGTGTGTGTGTGTGTGTGTGTGTGTGTGTGTGTGTGTGTGTGTGTGTGTGTGTGTGTGTGTGTGTGTGTATGAGTGTGTATGTGTGTGTGTGTGTGTGTGTGTGTGTGTACTGAATCTCTGTCCTACTCCTGTTGCTTCCTGTTTCCTGCACTAGGTACTGGCTACCCTGTACTATTCAACATAATAAACTGGGTTATCAAACTATCAATTAATAGATGAAAGGTTGATTGGATTGCTATATGTTCAGAATATGGGCCTTCCTTTAAAAACAGGTCTTTGCCTAAATGACAAATTATGATCAGAAATGTTCAAATTCTGGCAACTGTGTTAGATTAATGTTGCAAAAAAGTAAAAATACAGTAGGCATTATATTACCACTAATATGCTATGAGCAATATTCAGAGACTGTAAATTCAACAGGCAGCTGTGACAAAATGGCACAACTATCCAATGTACTTACACAACAATATAATTTCTAATGAGTGTTTTAGATATTATGCTGTATACCTCATAAACATGCTTTTTCCACATCTGGTTTTGATGAATCTTTACTATTCACCATTTATCTAATTAAGTTCAAGTTTATTTAGATGCTTATTTCCTAATTTGATCTTCTTGAATTATACAACAAAGTATAAGTCAGATGGGTACATCTCATTACAGTGTATCTCTGATATCAGAGATGGCTTTTTATCTTTTGGCCTATCATAAATCCCACCCTTGTGTGCAATGTGGAATGACATCAGTACGGATAATAAGCATATACTGCTATGTGAATGATCTCCACTGCAAACAATATTTCTGTGCTTCCTTTTTATTTTATTTATTTATTTATTTTTTTTTTCATCTTAGCTAAAGCTTCTGGCCTCTAATAGGATATGCAGCCCACTGAAAGCTTTTACTTTCTTTCAGATGAGCAAGCCCATAAATAAAACACTAACTGGCCATTGGACATGGTTCCTTGGCCTCACAAGGGTCCAGATCTGCTTCTCAAATGCAGATATCCTGGGTTACAAGCAGATCTCCATTTCAGTACACAATGGAGTCAGCTCCTAGCAAATTCAAACCAACCTACAGTGATGAATAATAGATTGGTGATATATATATGTATTTTGTAGCCTATGTAACAATAATTCATTATAACATTTTAAGAATGTTATAGCTGAATAGTAGGTAGTGTGTGCATTTCAATTTCTCCCTTTGTACTAAAATAACACCTTTCTTCATTTTACAGGCAGTACATACTATCGTGTTCTGGGCCAAACTTTATTGCACTGATCTGCTCCAATCTGCTGCATGTTGTGCTAGTCTTCACCTGATGCTTAAAATAATCAGTGAGACCCAGTAATCTGCCAGTCCCAGCACTTATTCTGTCTCTTCCTTATGCCACTTCAAATTTTGATCCACAATAGCACTGAACATCTTGATGGAAAAGCAAACCAGTTACCCTTCTATTGACACCCTTCTAGCACTTGGTGTCCTAAGGCAGTGTAAGAATTGCATCATACTCAGTGAAAACAAACTTTTGCTCTACTTAGTTAACTCTCTCTGAGAGATGTAAATACCTAGCTAGTTTGGAGATGGTCATCTCTCCACCTGAGGCATGCAGTAAAGATTACATTGGCATACTCCCACCCATACAAATGCAATGTCCTTAGATAAAACCAAAAAAACTGTCATTTGCTGATGCCATTAAAAAGTCAAAACCCAAAACTTCAAAAAACATTAAGAGTAAGCATCAGCAACCACTTCCACAGTAATTAGTTGGTACATGCTGTATGTACATTCCCTACCCATATTTTGCAGTATCCATTATGACATTAACCTTGGTTTTCTCTGTTGTAATCACCCTCTGGTGTTTTTTTTTTTTTTTGGTAGCCCTATTTTCTTCTAGATTCATAGTCAGTCCATCTTCTGGAAGTTGTTAGTGTGTCACATATCACCAGTTATAAACCAGGAATTCTGACAGTTACTACAGAGGACTAAAGATGGAATCTGTTGTGAATAAAATGAAAACACTGTCATCTGCGTTAACATGTCTGGTAGGAGATTTGTGTACATTCTCAGATTAACTTATATTGTATGCCAGCATGTCTAATTGTGAAAATGTAAAGAAGTTTTTAAAATGTTGAGTATTTCCCTGTTTATACAAAATGTTTAATGAATCTGTCAGTGTTTTGATACTTTTCTAACTGCACATGTTTATGAGGGAGATTCTGAAGTACAAACTGTCTGTGGAGATTCAGCTAATCAGTAGGTAATGTCACTAGAATGTTCCTGTTTGCTAGGTGATTATTTGAACAGCTGATTGCAAGAAAAAGAACCTTTTCAAACAGCTGACTGTTATTTTAAAAAAAGTCAGTTGAAGAGCAGTTAGTACTGAGCAGTTAGTGAAGAGTTGCAGTCACTTGCAGTGCTGTGCAGTGGATACCAAGAAAAAGAACTCTCCAAAAACTATAAGCCTGTCTTTGCCTTGCTGTTATGTTTTAGATTAGATCAGGGACAGTATGCTCTAGTTAGATTAGGAAAGCTTAATTATTTAGATAGAGTTTGTCTAAGATGATAGACTTCTATCTTACAATTTAATTTTATATTTCTGGTAGTTGAATTCTGATGTTTATCGAAATTTATTGATTTACATTCTTGTAATCATTTTACTTATTAGTAAATGTTTTTCATTACTTTGTATTGTGGCTGGACAATCAGTGTGTTCTTTAGAGATTAGAAAGTGCTTGTACCTGTTTGATACTCCCCAGATCACCTTGAATGCCTGGCTGCTTCTGGTTATAGCTATCATTTATTCTGATATTTAATTTTTAATAATTAATCACCCTTTGAAGGGCATGTAGACTGTCTGACCCTGGTGACAGTGTTTACCATTCATATTGGGTAGGGGACACAGCTGAGAATCTGTGTCAGGCTTCCCATAAGTGTTTGTGTGAAATTTAAATTTATTTTGAGTGTGAGTCAGAGGTATTAAACTGGAGCACATTGCTCTGAAGTGTATGATAAGGGATTACATTTGGGGTGATCAGAGGTATATAGTCCAGTACCAGGAAAATAGAGCATGTTCTTGATGTGCTCTTAATGGAAATTATGGAATTTTACTCTTGTCTTTTCTGTGCTCTGGTGTTTTCCATGATGCTTCCACACTGGAGTCAGTGGTTAGAATTGAGGCTCCTTTATTACTGACCTAGGTTTTATGTGGGGGACATCACATTACTGGTGGCAGTCCTGTGGGATATTAGCCAGGTGTCACATCTGTTAACAAGCTAATTCCTGTGGTAGAGGGTTTGATTCCTTTAGCCTTCATTTTCCTACTGTGTAAACATGAGACATTTAACTGGCATTTCTTTAAAGCAAGTAAGAATTTTGGCTAATCTCCTGGATTACATGCCTAGTAACCACATATGAACCTAATACCTGCTAATTCCTGCCCACTGAAAGCTATCCAATCAACATATATATGTGGTTCACTGTGGCTTGAACTGTATTTTCATAATGTACTTAATATCTTTTCTGTTCAGGATCATATTGAGGGAACACAATTATTTCAGGTGTGCCATCCAACTCAGAATGGATTACCCATATTTATTTTGCTCCAATTGTTCTTCACAGGCTTGGATTCAACTTTCTCTCCATACAAAGTAATTCTTGCTGACAACCTATCTCATTTGTTGTTCCTACATAAGATGAATTCTCATAATGTTGGGTGTTGACTATGAGCATGAGCGATGCCATTATCAATAGGTTGTAATTATCTTTTTCTAGTAGAATTTGCAATGCATTACTGAATGAGAACCATCAAAACTATAAACCACATTTGTCTCTTAGATACAGGCAGAAATGTCAGAGAAACAATTCAGGTCAAAGGCACTGCCAGAATAATCAAGCTCTTCTCCATCAGACCTGACATCAGCATTCCTCACAGCTTTTATTTCATCAGACTGTAATAAAAAGCAAGAAAGGAACTGTTCTAGAGCTTATTTTTCTTCATGTGCATTCTACACAGCATAACCTGTGTGAAAGGGGGTTTTATCCAGAACTCGGTACAAGACACAAAGGTAGCTATGTCACATTCATAGAATTCTCCATGGAATCGCGGTCCATAATTTATGGGAAGCACTCTTCAGTTATCGTTCTCCACATCTAACTGGACAACTAAACACAGAAAACATTTGTTGATAGTGTGGCTATGCCTTTCTCCTTTACCACCCCCAAAAATATGTTTGACAGTGTCTGATATAAATCTCTTTGCAGGTATTTGACTGACTTATGAAATGTTAACATTTTAATTAGTTGGAAATATACAGTGTGTTCTGTTGCAGTGATTATGTAATTTACTACCATATCATGCACAGGCATCACACACTGTTTTCCTCTAATTCATAAATAAGGTTGTTATTCAACTGGATTAAGACTAGGCATATTATTACAATACCGGCAGGATAATTGACAGTTACAAAGATAGCCTGCAATATAAATGATGGCTCTTATCAGGATGGAGGTGTAAACAAGTTTATTTCAGTTTTGCAGGTGGAGTTTGTTCCAAGTGCAGCATTACAACTTGTAACTCCTCTTCTGCTTTAAACAGAAGTTACAGATCATTTATCCTGCTTATCAAATTCATGAATAGAATAGTTGCAGAACCTTACTAGTTCATTAAGCTTCTTTTGTTCCATTTTATTCTTGCACTAGGAAAGCTGCTGCAGAATCTGCATGTCTGTTTGACCATGGAAAACATCCTTTTTGGTACCTCTTCTTCTTACAGGCATGCAACTTGATTGCAGCAGATGTGCCTTATTTGCTTTACCTGTCAGTTTACTCATGTATAAAGATATACAATGTTCAGTGCATAACAGGAGAAGAGTTTGTGGGTAAAAATATATGGATTAGCAAGGGTGTTAGTTAGAAGCAAACAGTGTAAAATGGAATTTACACAAAGCTGTTTAATTTTTTCAGGGCAACCTTCGACCTCCTGCAGAGCAGCATCATACTGTACCCTTTTGCTTATTGTATCCACTACTGAGGTTTCTACATATTGCAAGTGGAGGATTTCCTTTCAAACAATTGAGTCACAGACCTTGCTCTTCCAATTTTTGTTTCTTGTTTTCATACCACACTGAATGGCCAAGATATGTTTGCTTCACCTCTTCAGGTTTTGGCTAGCCTTATAACTATCATGTCTCTGAAACTATAGGGAATCTCTCTAAAAGTTGTAAATCATGGATTTAACATTTTGAAATGCATGTGTGGACAATCCTGAAAAAAATATAGTGTGCCATGAGCAGTGTGCCATATTCCTTCATGGCACTAGTGAGGAAAGAAGATATTAGCACTTTCTCATTTACAGAGGAAGAAAGAGACAACATTTCAGTATTAAAAATCAAGTTCCTGGTATATTGCAAGCTAAGGAAGAACCTGCAGTGTGCAAGACTGGACAGCCTCAGATTCTGCCCCAGTCTATCTTTTCTTGCCATGAGGCTGAAATTAGATTTTGAATATAGCTTTTTAACTAGACCTAAAATGATCTGCAGTCTGAATAATAGTTTCCTATGAACTTTTGAACATTCTTTGTTTACTAGGAATCAGAGGTATAAGGGGACAGTAGCTGCTTAATTCAACAAATAAAAACATAAAAATCAGGACTGTGAATTTGCTGACTTGACTGATTTGGTTATAACAGATAGAACTGCCAGTGGAATCAGTAATGATCCACTGAGAATCTACTACTAAGAGAAGCTGATTTATCATTGGAGAAAACCTCTGATGCATGTAAAGTTAGTGAACACTGAAATGTCTACAACATAAAAGAATGACAATGAAGTTAAGTATGTAAAATGGAAAAAATGACAACTCTCTGAAGATAGTTTCTGTGATTTCTGATTTGTGCATAACTGTAACACTGAAAAATAGTCTTCTTCTTTTGGCTTTTCCCGGTTAGGGGTCGCCACAGTGGATCACCTGTCCTCTCATGATTGGCAGTGGAGTTTTACGGTGTCGAGTTGCCAACCCGGCGCCCAACCTTCCACAAAGGCACACACATGCAGACACTCATGCCTAGGGCCAATTTAGAGTGTCCAATCCACCTACAGCATGTCTTTGGGATATAGGAGTTAACCGGAGCACCCGGAGGAAACCCACGCAACCACAGGGAGGACATGCAGACTCCACACAGAAGGCACCCCAGCCGAGAATCGAACCGGGTAACACTGAAAAATAATAAATGGTAAAATTGACCTATTCAACTCTGCTGTGAAATATATAGTAAGTTAGATAGGTGGGGTTTATATGGGTGGGTTGCTTGTCTCCCCCAAAAAAAAATTTTTCAGTTAACCGAATCTGGTTTTCAGTGAATTCATTTTAAAGAATAATTTTTCACAGGAATTGTAGTTGTACAGGCATCATGAATCCATACAAAATAAGATCTATGCATGCAAATGAAGTGAAAAGAAATTCTAAATTTTCTAACATATACATATATAAAATAAAAACAAAACTGTAGGTAACCGCATGATAACCAATATTATCCTTGCCCTCACTAAGAATGATGCCACAGTATAAAGACAAAATGATCAGTTTCAACAATTGGCTAAAGTATTGGTGTCATTCAAAGGGGATCCAGTGTCTGTCAGCCTGGGTTGACATGCTCGACAAGCCACGTTGCTTCGCTAGGGACGGCTTGCACCTGTCACCCTTAGGCTTTTGTATACTGGCCAAGGCTCTTGGCACCCCCATAGTGCCTTTTTTAGGCAAGGTTCAAAGGACAAACCCACCTCCATAGACAACCCAAGGATAAAAAAACTAAAGGTAATGCTACTCAATGCCAAAAGTCTAAATCTCAAGATGCATGCACTCGAGGCTCTCCTCAGTATGGAGAAAATCGATGTCTGTGCAGTAATGTAAACCTGGTTCAAGGCTCCTGAGAGCACCCCAGCACTACCAGGTTATAACTCATACCATGCGTTTTGGCCCCAAAACTCGGACCGAAGCACAAAAGGAGGGGGAGTATCTATATTCATCAAAGATACCTACACCTCCAGGTTAGTGGCACTGCACGAAGCATCAGAAACCATCCATGTGCAACTAACAGCGGGCAAAACTGCCTTTCAGTTTGTAGCCTGCTACAGAACACCCTCCCTATTACAGGAACCCCACTTGGTATTCCTGAGAACACTGGAGAATATGAAGGTCTCTCCAAACACTATGTTATTGGGTGACTTCAACTACCCAAACATTGACTGGGAAAACTACTCAAGCCCAAACACCCTCGCCCAACGGTTCCTTGAATTTATAAACTCTAACGCAGTGGAACAACTGCTCACCACTCCCACAAGAGGGAACAACATATTGGACCTGGTCATCACCAACATGGGGACTCTATGTTCCACACCAGAGGTAAACCCCTCATTGGTAAGATCAGACCATAAACAAATTTCCCTGGACATCCATATCCCGTCCCCACCCCCAGCCAAGGAAATCACTGTAAAGAATTTCTCAAAAGCCAACTTTGCACTTCTCAAGACTGAGGTGGAATCCTTCAAAGCCCCTGGGCCAGAGGATAATACAGCCCAATCCGCAGAATCCTTTACAAATGCATTCTATGAGCACCTGCAGGAATGCATGGATCATGCTATCCCAAATAAAACCAAGACTCACTCCTCCAAAAACAGGAGACCAGTCTGGTGGACCCCGGCCATAAATAAGCTATACAACAGAAGGAAGAAGCTACTACATGACAGACCAAACTCACAAAAAGGGAAGGCATCTCTGATCAGTATTAGCAAGAAACTTCGATCCCTCATAAAATCATCAAAGGCCAGTTTTGAAAGAAAAATTGCCCTAGACACTAAAGATAATCACATGGCCTTCTTTAGTTATGTCAGGAACATGGGCGGAAACTCTCAGATATGCTCTGAATTGTTGCATAACGGTACAAAATATACCGAACCTACAGACATAGCCAACATCCTGGCAGACAGATTCAGTGCAAACCTCTCCCCCCTCCCCCCCCCAAAGGAGCAAATGCCTATCCCAACTGAATGTAACCTCCCTGACATCACAGATGCACAGGTGAAATCTGCCCTCTCCAAAGCAAAAAACACAGCATCTATGGGACCGGACGGTGTCCCAGGCTGTGTCTTAGATGAGCTCCAAGAAGAACTGAACCCTCACATTAAGTCACTGTTCAAACTTAGCCTTACAACAGGATATGTACCCAAAGAATGGCATACAGCTACAGTGGTCCCACTCCACAAAGGTGGTGCCACAACGGACCCCAGAAACCATCGCCCCATAAGCCTGACTAGTCTGGTCTGTAAAGCTATGGAGCGTATTATCATGGAACTCATAAACAAAGACATTGGGAGCCTCCAGACACTGGACCCTACCCAATTCGGCTTTGTTAAGGGCAGATCTTGCCTCTTAAACCTAGTTGATTTTTTTGAAACAGTTACCAAAGCCATAGATGAGGGCAATGTAGTCCACACAGCCTACCTGGACCTTGCAAAAGCCTTCGACACATTACCCCACTAGGGCATCATAAATAAGCTTACCAGCTTAAATATCAACCCCTATATCACAAGATGGGTTGTAAACTGGCTCAGAGATAGAATCCACATGGTCAGAATCACAGGTGCCATGTCCGAATCCAAACCAGTTACAAGTGGCATCCCACAGGGCTCAGTTCTGGGACCTCTCTTGTTTGGTATATACTTCTCTGAGGTTCAGGCTAACACGGGGGGGATTATGGCTGACAAAGTTCGCAGATGACTGCAAACTGGGGGCCATAATCGAATCTCCAGCTGACACAAGCATCCTTCAAAAGGGTCTCACAGAGATGGATGCTTGGTGCCAGAGCCACGGCCTCAAGCTAAATGCCAAAAAGTGCATAGTCATCCCCTTTGGGAAAAACAAGGTGCCCACAAATTAACACATAGGTGGTAATCCATTAAGTACGGAAGAAGTAATTAGAGATTTGGGGACCAACGTAGATAGCAATCTCTCCTTTGATAATCACGTTCTCAAAGTGGTTAGAAAGACCTTCTATATAGCCCACCTTATCATGAAAGGGTTCGCATCTAGATCAAGAGAGGTCATTGTGCCCCTCTACTTGTCACTCATCAGGCCCATAATTGAATGCAATGCCCCCTTTGGGATGTACCTTACCCGACACCTGCAGCAACTGGAGAGACCCCAAAAGTACCTCACCAAGAAGATCATGGGCTACAAACAGATGTCCTATGCAGCTCGACTAAAGAAACTCCAGCTCTACTCAGTTGCTTACTGCCTACTCAGAGGCGATCTATGCCTGACGTACAAAGCCATGCCAAACCCAGAATTAATGGACATGCTCCACCTCAAAAAATCCAAGTCCCTTAGAGCTACACACTCCAGGGACCTAAACCTCAGCACAAAAATAAATAGGACATGCTGGAGGGACAGATTCATTTCCCAGAGGCTCCCCTCAATCTGGAATAGAATCCCAATTCATGTTAGACATAGCCCCTCGCTGACCCTCTTCAAGCGAAATCTGGATGTGTGGATGGGAAATCGCAAATTCACCCCTGGGATCTCTTCTGTGTCCCTGCTAGACAGAGGCACAGTAAACTAATCTTAAAAGGGTACCTTCTGTGATCTACTTTACAGAGGCACAGTAGGCTAAGCTAATAGGGAGGTGGAAGCCAAATACACTCTGGCTAGGCTTATAAATGCCCTAGGGCAGATAGCCTAGTATCTACCTATGAACCTATGAACAAGAAATAACCAGTAAGAAATCACATCTAGTGTAGATGTTGGGGTTACAGGCATGAAAAGGTGAGCTATAAACTATTACATAAAGTCTGAGCTCTCTGTGCAGGCAATAGCATGTTTGAAGGAGTCTTTAAGAAATGACAAAAAGTGCTGCAGCAAGTTGGTGACTTGTTTGTCTAAACCAAAATGCTTGTTGGTACTAGAGAAATGCATTCAGTGAGGACAGTGTAGGCTACACACAGTCACAGTGCATGCAATGGTGAAGAGAAAGAGTGTAATGATTTAGTCCAAGCTATGAGTGAGGGCAAGAATGACTTTTGGTCTTAAAAGGTATGGATTAATGTTAATACAGTTTATTTAAACTATATACTAGAACAGTGTGCAGCAAACAGCAGAATCTACTTTTAAAATGTTGCACTTAAATAGTAAGTCATACAAGTCTGTTTGTATGTTGCTGAAACATAAGTCAAGCAAGGCTGGACTGTTTGTATAAAAATACTGAAGATAAATTGTTATTCCACAGAGTGCCATTGCAGGTTCAGGTAAAGCAAACAGGTATTTTGAACAGTAGATTCTTTTGTTGCACCTTAACAGGTGGAAGAGAATTCATGCAGTTCAGATGCAAAATTACATAATTTCTACAGCATAATATGATGCAATTCAAGTAATACATGCAGTATGCAGATCACTGATAGAGGAAAAGTATGAGAAAGTTTTTTGGTTTGACATCCACATTTTCACACATTTCTAGTACAGTATCACTTATGAATTGAAAAGGCAACCAACTGAAATGTGTAAGTGATTCTAAAGTTATTCTCTTATTGAGCTCAAGGTGCAGAATTCAGTGAAAAGTGTGAATGGTTATTTTATTTGTATTTATTTAATCCTCATTGATTTAGTCCCACTAGGGCTGTGGTCTCCTTTTAGGGTCAAACCACATAGTATTTCTGCTACTGGGGAAAATTGGGCCATGGCATCTGGGAACTTCCCCTACTCTTGGTAGTCAGGGAAATGCTTTGTGTGTTACATATTATGACTTCCTGTTTCCTGTCCTGGTGTGGAGACAGCCACGAGGAACAGAAAGAAAACATGGCTGATTCAGCTTTTACTGAAAATGAAGTGAAAGTTGTTGAAAATGAAGTTGAAATGGTAGAATCGCAACCAGAAGTTTTTTTCTGATGCTGTGGGTGCAGAAAAACAGTGACATTGGAAAAGGAGATTGTAGCTGTAACAGAGATGGATTCAGAAGAAAACTTTCAGAGGACATTGTTTGAATGAGAGACTGTTACCTCTGAAAAATGCATAATTACAACCCTCCAATCGGGGGGGGGGGGGGGGTTGAGGGAATATTATTTGGAAGAAATGGTAAACCAAAGGGAGCCAGAAAGATTGAGCAGCAATTTCATGGAGTGACATCATGGAGAAAGTAGAAGAACAAAAACAAGAAGAGACTGTGCTAGAAAAAGTTCAAGAGAGAAAAACTTATGCACAAACTGTGGCAGAAGGAGTAATGAAGAAAGAAGAAATAAAAGAAACAAAAAAGAAGTTTACAGTATGTGGGAGCAGTAAAAAGGAAGAATGTTCGGACAGGTATGAGGTTTGCCGGCTTTGTCACAGCACGTCTGGGTGTTAAAGCAAAATAGGTAAGAGCAATCATTTTAATTAAAAAAGAGACTTTTTGTGACTTGATATTTGAGAATGGGCAGGTCATGGAAATATTTTGGGGTGCATATGAACAAAAGAAAAGTATTTATCTATGGTCAGAATACATGGGTGCAAACGTTTTACAGACAAACAAAAAAAAAGAATAATGATCCAGCTTAGAAATTAAGTTAAACCAAAAGAACTGAAAGAACATTTAACTATGTGCAAAGAAGTAATGGGCACTACTAAAATATTTGATGAATGAAGACTATGGACTGGGGGATGGGAATGTGGAGTAATACTGAAAATGAAAAATGATGATGTTATGCACATATCTAGTATTATTAATCTTCATGGTAATAAGTGTTTTGTGAAATACAGGGGTCAACCAAAAACTTGTTATCTTTGTGGGAAAATTATCATTTAATCAATGAATGTGATAAAAAAGATGCTATTTATGTGGTAAAACAGGGTACAATGAAAAAAATGTGATTTAAAGTGCAAAAAGTGACGATACTAGTCATTCATGGCTTGAATGTGAAATGAATGTGCAAGAAAATGAAGTTATACAGGAGAAAGTGACAGTAGAATGTGGTATACAAGAAAATGTATAAAAGATGTGAGTGATAAAGAGGTTATACATGAAGTTAAAGAAAGTAACAAGCTAAAAATAAACAGAGGAAACAAGTAAGGAAGAAGCTGATTGGTGCACAGTAAGAAATGAAAAGAATTTGATAGGGAAAAGAGTTAAAGAAAGGAAAAGAACATTCAAAACACGTTTAGAGAAAATATGAAAGGAAAGGGATAAACATTTTATTATACTAAGTGTTCTTAAAAGCTGAAAAGAGCTTTAAATGTGAACAGTATGAAAAAATCTTAAGAGGAGAATAGGTATATTACAATGGTGTGTTGCAGTAGATGCACATATTATTGTTTTACAAAATATCAGATTATTAACAGAGGAAGAAAGAACACAAACTGAAAAACTTTGGAATGGTCTAGTAGTTTAGCACATGGGGAAAGAAACATGCTCAGGCATATGTATATTATGTCAAGAAAGCATTAAAATATTAGATGTAACCATAGTGGAGCTAGAACGAATTATGGTAATAGATGTGAGATAGAAAAATATGTGTATAGAGTTATAGCTTTATATGCATGTATAACAAAAAAAGAGAGAGAGAGAGAAGTGATGTTTAAAAATATGCTTGAATATGTTTGTGTAAATATGGACTAATGACTAGTGGTGGGTGATTTTAATTGTAATTTAAGGAAAAATAAGAACAATTGTGATGTTAAAATGGCTAAAGAAATTATGAGCAGTGGAAAGTTAGGTGTATGGGAGAATAACCACTGGGCCTATAAAAGGAATGAAATTAGGACAGAAATTGATTATTGTTTAATATCCAATAGTTTAAAAGTTATAAAAAAGGAATTAAGTATGCTGGAGTTTTCAGATCATGTTGCTCTATGGGTTAAAGTACAGTAAAATGAAGAATATATAAAAATAGGAAAAGGAATAAAGAAAATTAATGACAATGAATTAGACTTAGAAGAGAAAAAAAGAACTTGTGGACTTATGGAAAAATCATATGAATATGAAGGAGTTTTATGATAATTGGACTGTTTGGTGGCTTAATTTTAAAGAGAAATATAAAAAGTGTTTTTTAGAATGTATAAGGAAGAAAAGAAGAAAATAGAAAGAGATATATAAGATATTAAGTCAAGACACATTTAGAGACTTACAGAAGAAAAATATATTTTATGAAAAATAAAGACAAATATATAAAATGAATCAAATTAAAATTAATAACTTGTTATATAAGCAAAAATATTGTTTGCAAGAAAAGAAAGAAGAGGTAGCACCATATTTTACTAAAATAAAAGAAGGAAAAAATAATAAGTAAATTAAAAAATAAAAAAGGTAAGCAAATAAGACAGCAAGAAAGAATATATGGAATAATTAAAGAATATGTATTGGAAGTATTTGTTAAAAGAGAAGAAAACATCGAACAAATTTATAAAGGTGAAAAATTAAATAAGGAAGATGAGTATTTAGAACAAAAAATAACTATGAAAGAATTGAATAAAATTCTAAAAGACATTAACATTAATTCTGCAACAGGACTGACTGGAATTGAATATGGTATGTATAAAAAAATGAAAGCGTGGCAAAAAATAATTTTTATAGAAGTTATGAATGCGTGGTTAGAAACTGGAATTAAACAGAAAGCAATATGTACAGGAGTCATAAAATGTATATTTAAAAAAGGAAATAAAGAGGAGATAAAAAAATTGGAGACATATAACATTGACTAATATGGATTATAATTTTTTATGAGAATAATAACAAAAAGGTTACAAAAAATGGATAGAATATATAACCACAATGTATTCAGAAGAAAAGGAAAAGAAAGTCAATAGTTATTATAGATAATAATAGAAATAATTGATGATATCATAAATAAAAATGTAGAAGTGAAGGTTATGATAGAGAATATAATTAAGACCTGTGATGATATTCAATATAAATCATTATAGGGAATTTTGCAGGCATATAATCTAAGCAAAAAATATTACAAGTAATAAAATTTGTTTATGAAAGGAACAATGTGAAACTAAATGCAAGTGGCTAAATTGGGGAAAAATAAAAATAGAATGTGGAATAAAGCAGGGCTGCTCAGCTAATAATGTAATTTTCCTCATTAGTTATGAATGTAATAGTAAAGAAAATTAATAAAAAAGTAGTTGTGGATACAAAATGATGAAGGAAGTAAAATTGCCAATAATGTATAATTATGCAGATGATATTGCATTAATTGTTAAAAATAAAGTATGGATGGAAAAAGTAAATGAAAAGTTAAGTATTAATTTAAAAAATGGTTTAAGTATAAATAACGAGAAAAGTAAAGTGGTTTTGAAAGTATGATAGGAGGTGTTGAGTTCAATGAAAAATATATAGATATATTAGGAATAACGTTTGGAAGAAATGAATACAGACAACAACAATGGGATAATGTACTCAAAGAAGTAAAGGATATGACTAATTTTTGGAAAGCATATAGATTTTCATATAGAAAAAACACACTTGTTGAACACCATGGTAGTAGGAAAATTGCTTATGTTGCTAACATCTATATGATTCCTATTAAGTATGAAAAGGAACTAATGATGATTATATTTTATTTTATATGGGGTTCTAGACTGAATCCAGTCAAGAGAAGGAGTCTGTATATGAAAGAAGAGCAAAGAGGTTTGGGTTAAATAAACCCAATAGTACACGCAGCATCTTTAACTTTATATAGGTATTAAAAGGAATTATGAAGGAAAATAAAATTTGATAGAAATTATACTATATTATAAATACAAAGAATTGTGGGAAAGAATGGAAGTTACAAAATGAAGTAAACACATTGTGAATGAAGAAATGAAAGAATACCAAAACAAAATTGTGTTATGGAAAATAAAAAAGAATATACGTGAAAAAAATAGAAAGGAATGCTACTTAAGTATTAAGAAAGTATTTCATTGTATTAATCCATGGCAAGATTTAGAAATAAATAAGAAAAAAGCCATAACAATGAGATATACTAAATATAAAAAGATTAAAGGATGTAATTATTTTTTATGGAGATTGTCTATTACAAAATTGACAGTTAAGGCAAATATGCCATACAAAAAGCAACATAGAATATGTAATAAATGTGGAGAGTTTGAGACTACTGAGCATGTGTTTTTGAAATGTGAAAGAGTTAATGATTTGTGGACAGAAATATGTAAAGATAATAGGGTGAAAGTTTCCTAAAATTTGAACAAATACATGTGGGCATAATAGAATTTGGTTGTTATGGTGCAGAAAAACAGGAAGCAGTGAAGAAATGTACATGGTAATATTTTATGCTTCATGGACTATATGGAATGAGAGACTAAATGAAATTAAATACAATGGAAAATGGACTTTGGCAAAGATTTTGGAAAAATAATGTTTTGGTTGTGGATAAAAGTGTGGGGGAAATGCTTAAATTGAAGTTTATAATGCATGGAGATTTGTAAATAGATGTAAACAATGTAAATATGTAAATAATATATAATGTATATATCAATAAAAAAACTACTCTTTGCAGTAGGGTGAAGAGATTGGGTGTTACACATCCTGACTACTTGTTTCCTGTGCAGGCACAGAGGCAGTCAGGAGGAACAGGGAAAAAACATGGCTGCTGAGAGCCAAGGCAATTTGGAAGTTAAATATGTTGAAAATTAAGAAAAAATGGTAGAATCACTACCAGAAATGTTTTCAGCCTATGTGGCAGCAGAAAAAAAAGTTGTCTGCTTATAGTGAGTGATCAAGAAGTATATGGAGCTAAATTCAGTGGTGAGATGGATTCAGAACAAAATTTCCATCAAAATCTGTTTGAAACAGCAGAAATGGCAGAAAATGTGTTATTTCAACCCTCCATTTGGGAGGGTTGCAAGATGAGTATCTGGAGGACCTAACTAACCAGAGTGAGCCAGAAAGTAGAACTGCTGAATCCTGGAATGACATTATGGAAAAAAAAATAAAAGAGGGAGGAAAAGAAAAGGAAAAACAGCCAGAGAATGTTCCAGAAAAAAGCCCTATGTTCAAACAGTGGAATAAGGAGCTAAGGAAAAGACAGTGATGAAGAAAGTAAAGAAAAAAATATGCTGTTCAGGTGAGCAGTGAGAAAGAAAAAGGCCTGGACAGATATGAAGTATTGGACAATGTTATTGTACCTCTGGGAGTAAAAGTTGAAGGGGTAAGAGCTTTCATTTTAATTAACAAAGAAACTTTTTGTGACTTGTTTTTTTTTTAAATTGGCCAGGCTATGGAAAACTATGAAAAAAAGAAAGCAGACTTTTCCATGGTCAGAATATGGCATGCAAGCCTTTTTCAGCCAAAAAAAAAGAATCTTGATTTAGTTTAGAACTGAAATGGGAGCAAAAGATCTGAGAGAATATTTGCTGACAATATGTAAAGAAGTGGTGGACACTACTGAAATATATGATGAAAGAGAATTATGGACTGTGCGTTGGGAATGTGGAATAATTTTAAAAATGGAAAATGACAGTGTGATGCACATACCTAGTATTATTAATGTGCATGGCAATAGAGGTTTTGTGAGGTACAGAGGGAAATGAAAATCTTGCTATTTTTGTGGAAAAAGGGATAGTTGAATTAATGAATGCTCCAAAAAGATATTATTTATGTGGTCAGACAAGTCATAATGCAAATAAATGTGAAGTGAAATATAAGAGATGTGGTAATACAGGACATTCATGGTTAGAATTTGAGGTAGAAATACAAGAAAATGAAAATGAAATTAAACAAGAAAAAGAGGTAGAACAGAATGCTATACAAGAACACACAACACAACAAGAAAAAACATAGAAATGGTATATAAATTAAAAAAAGAAAAAGAGTAAGAAAAAGAGACAGATGAAACAAGTGAAAAAGTGGCATATAGTAAAGCAAGAAAAAATCAATAGAAAAGAGAGTTAGGGAAAGAAAAAGAAAATTTAAAAAATAAAATGGTAAAAGAGAATAAAAAGATAAGGGATAAGAAGATTATTTTAATAACTGTTCTATAAAGCTGAACATTTTAGCTTTGAACGTGAACAGTATGAAGAATATTAAGAGAAGAAATAGTATTTTGTAATGATGTGCTGCAGTAGATGCTCCAGTAATAGTGTTAGAAAACATTAGAATGCTAACAGAAGAAGAAAGGGTACAAACAGGAAAAACATTGGAACAATGCTGTTATTTGGAGTATAGGCAAATAAACATGTTCAGGTATATATATATATATATATATATATATATATATATATATATATATATATATATATATATATACTATGCCAACAAAATATAAAAATATTAGATATTAGAATAGTAGAACTGGGCTGAATAGCAGTAGTGGAGATAAGATGGAAAAATAGGTATACAGACTAATAGTTTTATATGCACGTGACAAAAAAGAAAGAGAAACTATTTTTAAAACTATGCCTAATTATGTCTTTGTTAACATGGATATAATAATGATGGTGACTTTAATTGTATTTTGAGGAATAAAAAGACTAGTTGTGATGTTAAAGTGGTTACTGAAATTATGAAAAGTGGAAAATTAAAAATATGGGAAAATAAACACTGGTCTTACAAAAGAAATGAAAAAAAAGAACTTTATTATTTTTTGATAGAATGCCTAAAATTATACAAAAATAAATTAAATATAATGGGTTCTCTGATCATGTGATGATTTGGAAAATAATTCATGAAAATGGGGATTATATTAAAATAGGAAAAGGCATAAAAAGAGTAAATGAAAAAAGAGTTAGATTTGGGGAAAGAAAAGAAACTACAGAATTATGGCAACAATATATCAGTATGAGATTTTTACAAAAATTGGAAAATATGGAGTCAATTCGAAAAGAAATACAAAACTGTATTTTAGAATGTATAGAAAGGAAAAGGAAAAAAGAAAAAAATGGAATATACATATTAAGTCAAGAAATATTCAAAGACTTGATAGAGAAGAAAAAATAATGTTATGAAAAAGAAAAAGAATTATATAGGAGAACTCAGGATAAGGTTAATACATTGTTATAAAAGCAAAAATATTGCTTAGAAGGAAAAAAAGAAGCAGCACCATACTTATGCAAGATAGAAAAGAAGAAAATATAACAAGATAATTAAAAATAAAGAAGGGAAGCAATTTAGAAAACAAGGAGAAATATGTGAAATAATTGAAAAATATGTGGTAGACTTATATAGTAAAAAAGAAGTTAACATATACCAAATGTATAATGGTAGAAAATTAAATAAGGAATATAATGAATATTTAGAGAGAAAAATAAATATAAATGAGTTGAATGAGATCACGAAAGATATTTACATTAATCTGGCTACAAATTTGGATGGAATTGAATATAGCATGTATAAAGAAATGTATGACTGGCAAAAAATGGTGTTTATGGAAGTAATGAATGAGTGGTTAGAAAGAGGAATTAGGTACAAAGAAATTTGCAGAGGTGTGATAAAACTGATATGAAAGAAATGAGATAAAGATGAAATAAAAAATTAGAGACCAATTACACTGACTAGCACAGACTATACAATTTTCATGAGAATAGTTACTAAAAGACTAAAATGTAAAATAGAAAGATTATATGATAAGAATTTGTTTTGGAGAAAAGGAAAGGGAAGTCAAGACCCATTGTGGATAATAAAGGAAGTAATTGATAATATTAATAAAAAGTGGAAACAAAAATTATGATAGGTGATGCAAGTAAGACATATGATAATATTCAGTATAAAGCATTATGGGGAATTTTACAAGTATACAACATAAGTGAAAACATATTACACGTAATTAAATCAGTATATGAAAACTATTATGGGAAATTGAATGTAAATGGGTGGATTGGGGAAAATTAGAAAATAGAGTTTGGTATAAAACAAGGATGTCCTGCAAGCAGTATGATTTTGCTATAATCGTGAACACAGTAGTAATGGAAATTAATAAAATGTCAAGTAAGGGAGGATATAGAATGATGGAGAAAATACAGTTACCAATCCTGTATACTTATGCTGATAATATTGTAGTAATAGCAAAAAATAAAGTCTGGATGTAAAAAAGTAATGAAAAATTGAGTACACAGATGGAAATAAATTGGTTTAAGCATAAATAAAGAGAAAAACAAGGGATTTGGGTATGAAAGTATTATAGGAGGTATGAAATATAATAAAAGGATATAGATATTTTAAGACCAGTATTTGGAAGGACAGAAAACAGACATGAACAATGGGATAAAGTCCTTAAAGGAATTAAAGACATAGTTACATTTTGGAAGACATATATGTTTTCATAGTAAGAAAGCACGTTTAATCTTCTTCTTTTGGCTTTTCTTGGTTAGTGGTCACCACAGTGGGTCACCTGCCTGCTCATGATGGGCATTGGAGTTTTACAGTGTTGAGTTGATAGCCCAGTACCCAACCTTCCACAGAAGGCACACACACCTAGGGCCAATTTAGAGTGTCCAATCCACCTACTGCATGTCTTTGGGATGTGCGAGGAAACCAGAGCACCCGCAGAAAACCCACATGAAGAACATGCAGACTCTGCACAGAAGGCACCCCAGCCAAGAATTGAACTGGAGAACCTCTTGCTGTGAGACGGCAACACTAACTGCTGCACCACCGTGGCCACCCTTCGAAAGAACATTTAATAAATTATATAATAATAATAATAATAAGTAAAATAGCTTATATTGCAGATGTTTATATGATGCCAATAAAACATGAAAAATAAATTATTTAGACATTTTTTTTCATTTATTTATGGGTCAAGACTGAACCCGTTTAAGAGGGGAATTTTGTATATGAAAGATGAAGAAGTGGGACTGGGGCTGATAAATCTGATTGTGCATGCAGCCTCTTTAAGTATGTATAAAGTACTGAAAGGAATAATGAAAAATAATAAATATTTGACAGAAACAATAATGTATTGTAAACACAAAGAAATATGGGAAGAAATGGAAATGACAAAAATAAGTAAAAGTGTCATTAATAAAGAAATGAAAGAATTTTACAGTAAAATTGTATTCTGGAAATTAAAAAAGAATGGGACAGAAACGAGCTGAAAGAATAGTAAGTTATGTTTATGATATCCTTTTAATTGGTGGATACATGGAAAGGGTTAGAAATAGATAAGAATAAAGCAATAATGATGATATACAGAAATTATAAAAAAGTTAAAGAGTGCAATGATTTTTTGTGGAGGTTGCCTATAGAAACATTACCAGTGGGAACAAATATGTCATGCAAGAGAAAACATTATAGAATATTTGATAAATATAAAGAATTGGAAACTACAGAACATGTCTTTTTTTAAATGTGAGAGAATTCAAAATTGTGGAAAGAAGTATGCAAACATTATTTGATTAAAAGTTATTTAAATTTTGAAATGCTAAACATGGACATGATAGCATAAGGGTTCTATGGGACAAGATCCCAGAATAAAGCTAAGAAAATGGACAGAATCATATTCTGTGTAACATGGACTATCCCCCAGATTTACTATTCCTCCGTGCAGGACTAGCTTAGTCCTGCATGGAGGCAGCCGTCTAGGAGCAGGATGGCAGCATGCCATGCATTATAATGAGGCATGGTGCCTGAGCTCTTAGGCTTACATGGAGCATGTAAGAGTGCAGTGGGTATGTCAGAGAGCAGAGCTCTCAGATTATACACACCCACACAATGAAGAACAGCAGAAAGGGGTAACAAATGAGCGAGACCACTCATAGGTGTCTGCATATCCCCAACAACAGTCCCCCTTCTGTACAACAGCAACAGTATACATAAATAAAATGAACAAACCCTTTATTTATTTTTTTTAAATCCCATGAAAGCTAACCATAGGTGCGTGGGTGTGCCCATAGCTTACCTATGATAAATGCAGCTTAAATGGCTAAAGAGGATAACAAGGAAGATATATGCAAATGATACAGCATAGCAATAGTGTAGTAGGCAGAGCATTCGCCTTACGAGCAGGCATTCCTAGTTCAAGCCCCACTGCAGCAGACTCCATTTTCCATGGCAAAGTAGGTTATGAGTAATGTTTATGTTGCATAACCCACTAAATAAAATATTTTTATGAACTAGAGTACTGCAGTAAATGCACATGTGAGGTATCAGTGTCATAATGTTTAAGGCATTAGTAAGCAGGTTTAAGCACAAATAAGTAGTAGTAAGCATATTTAAGCACTAGTAAGTGGGCTTAAGCCTGTTTGCATGGCAGTAAGCAATGCCTACACTGGTTAAGCAGTTCTAAAGCTAACTCAGTGTAAGCATATGTAATGGCAGGTTAGCATTGCTTACCGTCATGCAAACCCGCACAGACCCACTTACAAATGCTCAAAAGCACCTTAATCACTCTGTATCCAATGGCCCTTGTTCTACCCATCAACAAAATAAACAGCCATGCAGGTTTCGATCCCAGGATTCTATACACCACAGTCACAGTAGTTAACCACCATGCCATCACAGAAGCACAGACAAATAAGGCATCAGCAAACAAGTCTTCACCATAGTAAAACCAAACTGAACCTGTGAAAGGAATCAGTATACAGTCATATGTTCCATAACCCACTACATAACATAAATATGTGAAATGGAGTACAGCAGTAAGCCCAGAAGTGAGGTGTAATTGTAATAGAGTGTTGAAGTCCCCGATAAAACACAAGGACCCCACAGAGTGTACATACACATTAATCATGGATACCAGGCAGATATACAAGATGTAATGAATAAGAAATCAATGCCAAAAAGGAAATATAATGCAAAGTCTAATGTAAACAATGCTAAGCATTGTACAGGCTAGCATAGGAGGTGTGAGAAATGTGTACACCAGCTAACTCATTGTGCCCAGAGGTATACCCCTTTAAACAGTGCCAACCTTAGGTAAGCAGGTTTGCCCATAGCTTAGCCTTTTCAAAACTGGCCAATCATGGAAAAAGTGTGGGAAATTGGCCTTACTTAAACACAAGAGGCAGGAATACATCTCATAACTGGTTGTAGCTTCCCCTTGCAGGCACTATGGCAGTAAGGGGAGAAGGTGCATGCTTTCGGGCGCAGTGCTGGTGCATCCAGGAGTCCAAGATCATGGCAGGACTCCTTGTCAAAGACCATGATCAGATACTGCTGCAGGGCCAGTATCAGGGCTCACAATATTAGGCAGAGGCCTGAGACCATCTCGTCTGTGATCTACCAGTGCGACTGACATACCCCGAACTAGTGAGCAGGTCAGGCACCACTATGCCGACCTGAATTGGCATAAGGGGGATCTCTTGTAGGAGTGGCTCCAAGAGGCTACAGTGACAGGGGATGTTCCAATCATGTGTAAGTATCACCCCAGTATGTGTGTAATAATTGCCAGCTCTGGTACATCATGGATAAGTATGGCTAAATATTCCTATGTCCCCCACAGCTGCAATGGAGTGGGCTGCGAACCAGGAGGCCCACATCAGTCACCTGGCAAGGTTGTGACGTGAGGCAGGTCAGTAATACTCATGTATTTACTGCCACAGGAAATAAAACTAAAAGCTGTAGTAAATTAATTGCCTGTATAAAACCTGTATTGTTCAAGGCAAGTACTGCATACACTAGAAAATATGGCAGGAAGAGTCTCGTATTGTTTGTATGTCAATAAAATTGCAATAGCCTGATAAAATAGGTCTAACTGCTGGACTGCATGTGTATATTCTGGTATCATATGGTAATGTAGATTTGCAATCATGTAATAGTACTGTTGTATTAAGCACTTTTATCCATACCGTGCACCATAAATTGAATGTGTAGGAATGCCTGCATATGACAGGTGTAATCCACAGAGGCCATTTAGTACAACTGAGAGACACATAGACAGTAAACACGGAAAAAAAGCAGACAACAAAAAATGAATAGCACATGCAACTGAGATGTAAGCTGCTGTTTTGTTAGCACACACAGCCACGGTTCGAATCCTGTCAGTGGTAGTAGTCTGCATACAGATTCATACCCCACAACTGTACAGATATGTCCAGAATGTCTATTAAAGTGGCCCATATCTGTTGCCTATCAATCTGTCCCCCAGGGAAATCAGTGGGATGATCCCAGACATATAGGCAGCAAACAGGAAATACAACTGATTGACACACATCTATAAGAACAAAGCTGGCACACAAGCAACTCCCCAATACATTAAGTGACTAAGAAACCATGTGTGTCCCATTTGCACCCCAACTTATCAAGCTGTGGTCAGAGTGTGTACAGTAACAGAGTGAGATGTATATGCATAATAGTAATGTGGAATCTGGTACTGTGTGTGGGAACATTCAGGTATTGCTAATAAACATGCCTCCCACAGGTCTGTCAGATACCAACACTATGCCCAGAAATACAAGAATGATACCCAGTGCTGGTACTGTTCACAGTGGTATTGTATAGCATTGCAACTGATGCAGTTGCTCTGAATAATGAGGTATTACACATCACTGTCACTCACACTGTCTTACAACATATAACTGCCTAGGAAATCTGTATAACAGTGTTGTAATACAACGTCAGAATGCAAAAGCACAGGGGATTAATAAGACAGAAATCAGATAGGAGATATACAGCAATATCTATATAGCAGACACAACTGTGATGGACAGTGCTGTAGCAGACACAGCCATGGTCTGAATCCTGGGAGTGGAATTAGGCTGCATACAGAATCAAACCCCACAACTGTACAGATGAGGCCTGGATATCCAGTATATGGGTCCATATCTGCTGCCTGTCCCCCTGTCCCCCTGGTAAGTCTGTGGGATGATCCCAGATATTTAGCCAACAAACAAGGAATACAAGGGATTGTCAAACATCTATGAGAACACACCTGTCACTGTAGCACCCCCTGAAACTGTTAGGAGAGTAATATGTCAAGTATGTCCTATCTACAATCCCATGTTGTCAAGCTGTGACCAGAGTGCATACAGTAACAGAGTGAGATGTATGTGCATAATACTGATGTGTAATCCAGAACATTATGTGGCAACAGTCAGGTAGTGTTAACAAACATTGCTCCCACAGGTAAGTCGGATACAAACACTGTGCTGACAAATACAGACCATTATAACCTGTAATGGTACTGTTCACTCTGGTAATGTAGGGAATTGTGAGCGTTGCAGTTTCTCTGAATAATAAAGTATCACTGGTCACTGTCACCCACACTGTGCTACATAATATAACTGTGTAGGAAAGCAAGTATATGTGTGTGTCAGGTCACAAAAGGTGGAAGAGGGAAATATTCTAGATATGTCCCGGCACACCAGCATGTGGTGACCACATGGCCAGAGTCTTTGCAGAAAGAGTTGGATAGCTATGTGCACAACAACAACCCAGAATCTGGGAGTATGTGTAGAAACAGTTAGTGTTAACAAACATTCCCTCCACAGGTATACCAGGTAAGAGGTGTATACTGCAGGTAAAACCGGTTCATATGTAACGATGACAACAGCCATATCACTGTCCTAGCTATAGGGTAGTGTAGTAAGACTTGTAAGGTAGAGATAACAGCACTGGCTAGGAAAGTAATGTGGACTACAGGAATATACTAGTTGTTAATTGACATCTTTCTCTCCCACCACCATATCTCCAACAATAATGAACATACCCACCCCAACTGGTATGTAATGACACATGTTCTGATAATGTCCAATTGTTTGATAAATATTTTAATGGTTCCTATGCATGTGCTACACTGAATTATTCCAACATTGGTGGCATGGTGCCATCAATGTACCTACATGCTGTTCTTATTACCACTGTGGTCCCATATATTCATGTGTTCTGTTTGCTATGCAACTGTTCTATATCTTGTGTCTGGGTTAATGGGAAAATCTATGTATACTGTTATACCTAACCCTTGAATGTGTTGACTATTACTAACCCATATATGATGATGAAATCTAAACACTGTAGCACACTTGGGAAGGCCAGTCCCAGCAGACCCACCTGTCCCACTTCAGCTGGCCATGGCACCGGGCACCAGCATGTCTGGGGCCCAACCTGGGACCTCCCTGTCTGTTGGTGTTGCACCACCTTCAGGTGGAACCGCTTCAGGGGATGGGGTTCACCCCCCCAGGAGTGGGCACAGATAGGCACCTGTCACCCATCACCAGGTCGGGGTCGTGGTGCGTAGAGAGATAAACCAGCATTTTGGTGATCTCCTACACCAGCTCAAGTGCTGCGTGTCACGATTAGAGAGTCAGCCTGGCTCTGTGACTCAGACCCCAGCACAGCCACCTTCGGTGACTATTCATGGGTGGGAAACTCAGTCTCACTGTTACCACTAGGGGGCTTGTGGGCTTCAAATTTTCAAACACCCCTCCCTATCAAGGTATTTACCCTTCACATGTATCATATACTGCCTAATGTATACGTTTTGTTTATCTTGTCTGTTAACCTACCCAACCTACCTTCCCAAATATACCTACAACCTCTCACCAACATCCCACTCTCACCTGAAAAAAAGGGCAATATTTTCCCACAAAAAAATCTCGCCCCATACATAGCTGTCCATTACACACACATGTCCACTGGACACATGTAATATGATCTAATTGGCATCACAATGTATTATTATTTTCCTCACCCCTTCCAGGGGTTTGAGTGTCCAAATCTACCTCCAAATTCAGTGTATATGCATAACTGTTGCTGTAGAAGAAATGGGCATTTATCGGTCTTCCCATTCCTGCACCTCCCTGACTATTTTCCCTACTGTCTTTCCCTCTTTGTGCCCCTTTTTTCACCACTTTTCTATCAACCCCTTTTTCTTTTCCTTTAAAGAAATGAGTGTGGGGGTAAGCGGGAGTAAGCACTTTTAAGCAGCAGTAAGCTGGTTTCAGCCTGTTTGCATGGGGGTAAGCAATGCCTACACAGGTTAAGCAATTTAGAAACTAACTGAGTATAAGAAACTGTAACCAGAAGTTAACAGTGCTTACCTCCACACAAACCCATGCAAACCCACTTACAACTGCTTTAAAGTGCCTTAATCACTCTATATCTAATGGCCCATGTTCTGCCCAGCAAAAAATAAACAGACTCTGCAAGGCTCAAATGCAGGACTCTGTACACCAGAGACAAAGTGATTTTCCACTAAGCCATGTCAGATATACATAACCCTGATGTATCCACAAACATATTATCCAGCCCAGTCATTCAACAGTACAGAGAATGTATTCCAGCATTTAGATGTATGTGCATGTGTAAATATATTAATATCTAAACAGATACAACATATCTATATATGTATATATATATATATATATATATATATATATATATAAACATATATACATGCAAATGCCTACATCTATAGATATATATGTCTACAACTATATGTCTAAATATACACAGCAAGTTACATATATGTAAGCATATATATATATATATATATATATATATATATATATATATATATATATATATATATATATACATAGATATATATGGACATAGTTATATAAGCAGATATATATATCTATATAGGTATATGTGGACATACATCTATAGATAACAATGGGACAATAACTAAAACATATATGGCCACATGCACCGTTAATGGGGTTGAGAGGCGCCAAACAATATACATCTTGTACGAATAGGTATACCCACCCACAGCCAAACATGTCCACCCTGCAATACACTACCAAATGTTGCAGATCCCATAACCAGGACCTGACACAAGATGGGCACAAGATGTTAACAGTACTACATCCTACCTGTATGATGTCAGGCTGGTATTAGTAACATATCATGCAGTACAGTCTGGCTCTCATAGGAAATGTACAATGTGGAATCTATCAACATCCCCAGGATACATATACATAGACACATATATGCAGATACAGATACATATATATATATATATATATATATATATATATATATATATATATATATATTTTTTTTACTATGTTAAATTCTAGATGTGAGTTTGGATATAGAAAGGGAAAGTCTGTAGGGCAATATTTGTCATCCTTTAAGAAAGGGCTTTACCCTAAGGTTGAAGTTGGTTCTATGATAAAAGGTAGCACATACTGTGGACACTGTAAATATTGAAAATTGATGTCTAAGACAGGTTCCTTTATATCTATTAATACACGGAAAGTGTATGATATTAAGAGCCTTATTAAATGTACGAGCTCCTGGGTGATTTATATGGCAATATGCCAGTGTGGGGCATTTTATGTGGGACAGACCTCGTGTACATTAAAACAGAGAATAGTCCTTCACATCAGTGATATAAAATGCAAAAGGGCACGTAGTGCTTTATATAAACACATTTTGGTACATTCTACAGCACATTTTATTTTTGTGGGAATAAATAAAATTACCACATCAGTTAATAATGAAACAGCAAGACATAATATTTTGACATCTAATGAGCGAAGATGGATAGTGAATTTAGGGGCTTTTTTTAAACCTGGTCTTAATGACCAATGGTGATAAATAGTATAAGATATCTTTTTGTCTATTGTTTGTTAGGTCAAGGCAATACTATGTGTATGTAGGGTATTTCTCTAATTATCACTAGTAGGTGTGGATTTAGGGAGTATGTATTACAATTCTAGCAGTGTTATGCTGTATTTATACACATTTATCTGCAGCAAAAATATAATAACATAGGTAAAGTACTATTAAGTAATTAAAAATTATTTTAATTTAGATATTTTTGCTGTTTGCTGTTTAACAAATGATTAACATTAGTTAGGTATATGTGTTATGTTTCTGATATATGGCATACTGCTTGGTTGTCATACATTTATGTGTAATGATGTTAATATTGACATGTCACTTTAAATGTATGACTATTTAAATAAGGACACATGTGCGTTTAAGTACACACTGATGACGCTTTTTAGCGAAACTGGTCTGTGGGGCAGACTGTGCTGGCAATAAATGCTTTAACCATTGTGTAGCCTCCTTGTTGTGTGCTGGAAGTGGTTTGGGACTTTATATATATATATATATATATATATATATATATATATATATATATATATATATATATATATATATATATATATGTGACTACACATACACATGCAGAGATATGTACAGTAAGATACATATGTAGAAGGTGCAAACAATATGGAACAGCCACTATGCCTACAGTTAACACCATAACAACTGGACACTGTTTGAGCCACCCATACAAATGACAATCACTGCCTGCAACATATACCCACAGAGAGGTTATAGGATATAACACCACACACATGTTTGCATAAATGGAAAACCTTTATTTGTGTACTATTACAGTTGTATATGCCATTTCATATAGCTGTTCAGACACTGACATCAATATAAACAGAGTAATGTAAGTGTGAAACAGTTATACTAATACAGTAGTCTGGAAAGGTTCACAACTGTTGCTGTCCAGGCCAAGCCCTTCATATAGTACAATAGTAAAGACAGACTGGGCCACAGGATACCAAACAATCAACAATAAGTAATGCAGGTGTATAGTTCAGCAACCTCTATCTACACTCTGTACACGATCATTAGGTGGTAAAGACTTCAACTGACAAAATGGGATGTAACTGTTACATAACAAGGCATAACTGACACCATCACAAGTGCACTGACAAATAGAACAGTCTGTATGGCAGGAAGCAGTAGGCCTACATTAACCCAATTCATGCAACTAATGTAAATATAGGTGAATTGTATGGTACTGTACATCCAGATACCTTAAGGCAGTTCAACCCTGATGCCCCCACATCTTGTAACAGCCTAGGTTATTTATGGTGCATCCCCCCAGACTCAATGCAGGGCCATATAGCACTGTTACATACACTGGCCTCTGGAGTGTATAAGGGCACACGTATTGTGTAGGTGAAGCCCACACATATAAGCCCCAGCCGCACTGTATGTGTGGGGGATCCAACAGCAGTGAACTGATGGCAGGAATGGCAGCATGATATACTCACAGCCCATTACAGAACAACCACATACAGCATGTCATATGTGCAAAGATTGGTATATAGGTGGAGAACAGAGGCTGGGACACAGGCCCATATGTGGAAAACTGTTACCATACACTAAGCAAGTCACTGGTGTTACAGGATAGTCTGCAACATACCCTTAGTCAGGGATTTGAAGTTAGAAACATAAATGGATGTAGCCACGTACTGATAGCACTCAACACACACACTGCCAGTGAAATACCTGACATAGCACCTGTGTGGTGGACAGACAAAACATGATAGGCACACCTCTGGCCACCAAGAGGATAGGCCCACAGTTGAGAGCTATGCAGACAGACTGCATTCCAAGGTAAACTAGCATGTACATACAGACCCTGTAACACCAGTGCTATAAAAAGCATAACACAACTCTACTCACACTCTGTCTGTAGTTCTGGAACCTCCTACAAATATGTAGCTGGCCTGAGTATGCCGGTTCTTCTGTAAGAGTTATTGCTACCTGCTGTCTGTAACACTGATGCCCACACACAGGAAAGATGTCCATCACACAGGAAAGGTAAAGGGACAACCCCCATATGATGCAGGGATTTAGAGTAGGTGGTTGTCATGACAGTGGTAATTGGAAGTACTACACAGCAAGCTGCATGCAGTTAGCAGTGGATGACACTGATTTGTGCAGAGGCCATCACCTGATCATGTGCATCAACTACTAAAGCCATGCTGCAATCTCTGAAAAGCAGCTCAATCCATTCACTGGAGAGAGAGAGAGAGAGAGAGTGACAGAGAGAAAAAAAAAAGAAAAAGAAAGACATAAAACCTCCAAAAAAAAAAAACCCTGTCTAAGGCAAAGGCATTCAGCCAGCATTCGTTCATCAAGACATCATTCCCACAACAGGTATGTGAAGTATATATACATGTAATATAATGTAGTACCTAGTCCATAATAATGGGATCGATGATGTGGAATGATCTATATGTGCCATCAGGTGTTGTTATGATGAAGTTCAACTGAACAACTGCTATGGACAATAGTGTCTATCCCTGTGGATAGTGGGCCATAGCCGTCAACTGTGCAGGCCAGCACTGACTGACAAGATGTAAGCCATCATAGTATGTGTTGTGCAATGGGAAATATGTATATTATGTGGCCAATAACTGGTGGTGGAAGTAATGCCATTATGATGGACACATTGGACCCATGGCCAACCACTGGCAGGATACTCAGGTTAATCTGTAATGTAGCATGCCAGAATGCCATAGGTGTGTAATAGGGTTACCTGAAATTGGGTCCTACCTATACCCCCCTAATGTCAGGCCATGTCCATATGTGGCACCTGTCTGTGTTGTAGAAAGGCAGAACAGTGCAGCTGTACAGGAAGGTGTTGTGAGATTGTGGAGCTGATGTCTGAATGTACCCCCCATATAGGTATGCATATGTGTACATATGTCACATATATAATATATAAAGATATATAAGTATATCAGCATGTATGTCCACAAATATAAAGATACCCATGTGTAGACATATATATGTGCACATATATACAGCACATATATCTACACATATATAGATATATACCTATATGCACATGTCTACATATATACAAGTACACAAACATATATACATGTAAAGACATGTCCCCTATATTACTACCACAGTGATGCATGCTATGTACGAGGCACCAGCACACATAGCAATACACACAGCTACAGCTGGCAGTGTGTGCAACATGGATGGGTATGTCACACGTTAGCCCCTTGTTGGGACCACATTGCCTCATCTGTGAAGTATGTAATATGGGGAAGTATGGCAGGTACACTTGTGGATGTGGTCAGGATTGGTGGATATAGAGAACAGTCTACAGGGGTGGTATGTGACAAATGTGGTGGGTAAACACCCTGGATGGTGTGTGTGATCTGTGATGTGGATGCCCCATGTGCCCCAAAATGGGCACAATCGGAAAAAGCCTCACACCCACTGCTACTCACAACAGCAGCCCACGTCCTGAAGATGCCTGGTCTGGAGGCTGAGCAGTAGGAGAATGTTGGTCCTGTGAAAGTGTACTGGGTGCCTCAGACTGATGTAGCACATCCCACATGTGTCTCTGGAGCCTGGTTTGGAACAGACCCTAGACCTGACCTCAGGGGACAGGAACATGTCTGTGTGTGCCCTGAGGGGGGGACGACAACATCCCCTGGGTGGTTCCACTTGATGGTATTGCTGGGCCAGTACATGAAGAGTCCCCAGGTTGGGACACACATGTGATATGGACAAGTATCATGAGCAGATAGGTTTGGAGATTTGAATCTGCTGGCCAATAGAAAATATACATGTTATTGTGTCACTGTTATAGAACATATGTTGGTAGTGATAGTCTACACAATCTCAGAAAATGTCCAACAGTATGCATAGATATCCCCAATAACACAGAATGTCAGATGTGCAGACATTGCAGAGCACACATACCACTGGCATATATTGAACCATAGTGGCCCTGACAATGGCATGCAGGTGAATAACCTGTAAAAGGCCGGAAATGATAGTGTCCACACAGGGGACATAGCTACAATCACACAGCAGAAAGTGTGATACAAAACAATATCTGTCCCACTGGTAGGTAAGATGTAGCCATACCTAATGAGTTTGTGTACAGTTTGTTGAAGCTGATATGGTGGAGGGGTGACAGAGATGTGTATTATGAACTGTGATAACCTTGCTGTATGAGTTGGTCAGACCTGTTTCCATCTTTATGTCTTTCAGCCAGGATGGCACATGCATGATTGCCCACCTATCCCCAAGTGGTGAATGATGTGTTGATGTCACACTTGATTCAACACTAGCCAGTGCTGTTTGGCAAAGCCGCACATGAGCAGCAGGAGCGGACAGCCCTGTGGAATGACCTAGTCCACAGGGTCAATGATGTCAGACTGCTCAACCGCAGTTATGAGCAGGTCCGGTATCATTGTACTGACCTGCTTCACAATGCCCGTTGGTGTGTTGCTGCAGTTCGAGGGGATCACCTCACCACAGGTGGGGGCCATGCCATCCATCCCCCCTGACAAGTGTGGAGGAGCTCCTGGCCAGCCTCTTGGCACCTGCCCATCTGGACAGCCGTCAACCGCTGGACTCTTTCGTGGAGATGGGTGTCACCCACACACCGGCCGAGGAACACATGGCACATCAGTAGACCACTGTTGTCTATACATTCACATTGATACAGATAGATCATGCATATCTGACATGTCATAGATATATTGTGTTGCTGCATTGTAGTGATAAACAGATGTCCAGATATGGTAGTATCATGAGGATGTACCGTTGATGTATTGTAATACTGCACCCACCCTGTAGCACTGCCACAGGTGTGGCCACTGACATTACATCTCTCACCCTCTTATGTAGGTCCCTTCGGGATACCACCAAGGCAGCAGCCTGTAGCTGGTGAGTATGTTGTATGTAGATGCTTGCCAACACACTGGGCATGTAATGGTGATGGTATATTCCATGCACATATCTAACATACCTACCCTGAATGCATGCTGTACATGTGCATGTATTGTTGCTGTGAAATGCACGGTCTCACAGGGGTGACCACGATGGGGTATTCAAAGGGTATTTCAGACACCTGCATGATAACTAACATCCTGTCATTGTGAAATGTGTTCACAGGGAGTAACATACTTGTGGTAGACATGGCCTACAGTATGAACATGTTCAGAACAACAACCATATCCAGTGCAACACCAGTGTATATACCTGTAGGACAATGGCAACTGCTGCAGAGATACACTATGGCATAAGGCATTACAGTAGTCCACATTATCAGCTGGGTCTAGGCTGAAACATGTGGTGTTCAGTGTATGGGACACTGCAAAGTGACACACATGTGTAGGGCTTACTTGTCATGCATCTGCATAAAGGCTGAAGGAGGGGGGTTCAGCATGACACACCAGTGCACTGCAGCAGGGATCATAATGATGCTAGGAATGGCTTTATCTGCAAATAGTCAGGTTCAGGACCTGTGGCAGCCATAATCCTACCCACACAGCAATAGTGATGACAGTGTGTAAACACCATGGGATGTGCCCATGAGTTGACCTTGCAATCATGCAGAATAGAGGGACATGTGTAGGGCAGGCTGAACATACACTGGCAAATGCAGATGCCCCATGCTGGTATACCCCTGCCAGGAGCTGTGACTGCTTTAGTACACACAACAAGAAGTGTGATAAACTGTCATGATAAGGGTGTGCGCACATATGCCCACATGGTGTGTATGCATTGCTATCAGCAGCACACACCTAACACAATTTGTAGACACTGCATGTGAAAGTACAGGACATATGTCATATATTGGGCTCGTGTACTGCTAAGATATGCAGTGATGTCCCATGGCAGATCAAGGATGTCTGTGTCAAATCAATAAAGGTGTGTACACCCCCCCCATAGCCACAGTATGCTCGGATGGTTGTCAGTGTAAGAGTATTGGAGTGGTCATACATGGTCTGTTGATGTTGACAGCTGTAAATCAGGCATCAGGCATTCATCAATGACAACTGTCCATATATCATCCCAGGTATGTGTTGCTGAAAAAACATAGGGGCTGTGAGAAGTAAAGCTGACATAACTGACACAATACTACACATTCCACAATGGGTTGTACACCTGTATGTTGTGGTGTACAGTACATGTCAGGGTGCAGAAAAGGATCACAGCAATACTGTATACATGGGTGCAGTGATATCCAGGGGAAGGGGCATCACCTAGTGACACAGCACATGCATCACACACATGTATACTGTTGCTAGCATGGATTGACTATAGCTGAACTGCATGCTGTTCTGTACCATATGTTCTGCATGTTGGCAGATGGGCAATAGGACTGTGTGTACTATCGTTGTGCAACCTCACCTGCATGTGTGTGTTTGTGCATCCTGGTGGTTAGTTAGTTTGTTTGCCTGCAGGGTCACTCTGGTGAAGTGGAGGGAGGTAGATGCATGTAGGATGTGTGTGTGCATGTGTGTGTTTGTGTGGGTGGCCATGTATGCACATGTGTGATTGTGGAGTGTTCATATGGCTGTACCTCCCTTTGGGACCATGCAGTCCATGGACATGGACTGCCAAATTACACACCAGGAATACCTGTCATGTGTGTAATCACAGGACAGCAAATAGTACAATATGTCTGTAGCATGGAACAGGCATCCAAAGGGAAGGTAGACACCAGGTACACCCTTAATATCGCAGTCAGCAGAGAGGTTACATACAACCCACGTATGCAGTTCTACAGATGCATTGGGGAAGTACTAGTCAACACCAGTGAGTGCATCCAAATATTACAGTTGTACATGATAGGCTGAAGGAGCAGCATATCTGGCATGTACTGAGCATTACATACACATGACCCACCAGTGCGAGATATTATGGATACAACATACTAGCCCACACATATAGGGGCCATTCTCATCATGTCTGGACATACAGAGGGTGCATACCAAATGATAGCCGTGAGGCCATGTAAAACCACTACACACAGGTCAGGCAGGTAAAGTAGTAACAGGCCTAGTGTTGTGGCTGCTTGTGTGGGCATTTAGAGGACTGAGATGTTAATGAGTGGTATCAATGTGTGTATGTTAACAAGTGTGATGCAGGATGGGTAAACACATAAACATATATGTGAGACTGTCTGTAAAGCCATGCACAGTTAGGTATTATGGAGATGTGTGTGTGTGTGTGTGTGTGTGTGTGTGTATACAGTTAGGCAACGCTGTACAGGTTTTAAAGTGCATTTATTGTTTTTCTCCACAGGTGGTGAGGTGGGTCAGGGTCCCTCCTGCATGCAATCTGATGTTGGTGTCCATGCAGACACCAAATATGATGATAGTACTGCTGAGGCACAGGTAGGGTTGTCAGGGGCCGACACTGTGCCAACATTTGACATCCCCTTTTAGCCATCCCACCCCCACACACAGTTTCAGTGACTATACACACCCCATCACCAGTGGCCATAGCGGAGGGATAGCTGGCGTTCGGAGGCAGTACACAGGAAAGTGTGGTAACCATGCCTACTGTATCTGGTTGCAGCAGGCATAGCCAGATGTCTGTCAGGCCACCACATAGGCAGATGTCCCAGGGTGCTCATGGTAGAGCCACTGGACATCATGCCCCTGGCAGAGGCGACATAGCTGGTACCAACAGAAGCATGTTTCAGGCTGTCATGGCAGCGCTGGCTGTCCATGCTTGAACGTGTGGAGGGAGTGCAGCGACGACCGCGTGGACATAGGCCAGCAATGCCAACAGCTGGTAGTCAACGTGGATGTGCTAGGACACCAAGGGGCTCCCGTAGTGGCAGTAGCAGCCCTGGAAGTGTGGGGGTGTGCTGTCCACCCCACACCACAGCAGGCCACGTGCATGTGGTCCTGGCCAGTCCCAGGAGTGACCTGGTACCAGTGGGCAAATTTCATCAGCAGGCGAGAGTAGCACATTAAGGCCTGTACCTGGATGTGCCTGTGGAACCCCTGGCAGGCACAGTCCACATGTCCATGACTGGCGGCAATGAACTGCACACGCTGCCAGGTAGGGTCTGCAGCTGTCCATAAACACCTGCGTAGGGCAGCCACATGCCAGAACTGTGTGCATGCATACCCACACATTATGCAAACACACCTAGGACAACCCCATACCTACACACACCTCTCCCAGCTCCCAACAGTGCACCCCTCACCCACACACATGGTGTCAAATGTATGTCCCACCCTCGCCCTCTGGCAAACCAACATCACACCCTGTGCATATGATGATACCTGTGCCACATCCCTGACATCCATACCATTAATGCAGGGACAGGCTGATATGGTTTTGATGCACACAGTAACTGTACAAAAGTGTACCACAGTACTGCAGTGTAACATGTTGTAGGGACTAGAGTGTAAGGCATATTTGGCAGGTAGTGTAGCCATCCAGCAATGATGCCTTTTAGCTGTTAGTAACACTGGTTTGTTGTGGTCTCTATAATGTTATCCATTTATGTTGTAGGTGTACATGTGTCAGCACTAGGATGCCCTGTGCATATGATAATACCTGTGTCACATCCCTGTCATCCATATCATCAATGCAAGGACAGGCTGATATGGTTCTGATGCACATGGTGACTGTACTACAGTGTACCACAGTACTGCAGTGTAACATGCTGTAGGGAGTTGTGTTTAAGGCATATTTGGCAGGTAGCATAGCCATCCAGCAATGGTGCCTTATAGCTGTTAGTAACATGGTTGGTTGTGGTCTCTATAATGTTATCCATTTGTGTTGTAGGTGTACATGTGTCAGCACTAGGATGCCCTGTGCATATGATGATATCTGTGCCACATCTCTGCCATCCATACCATCAATGCAGGGACAGGCTGATATGGTTCTGATGCACACGGTGACTGCACTACAGTGTTCCACAGTACTGCAGTGTAACATGTTGTAGGGAGTAGAGTGCAAAGCATATTTGGCAGGTAGCATAGCCATCCAGCAATGACGCCCTATAGCTTTTAGTAACACTGGTTGGTTGTGGTCTCTATAATGTTATCCATTTGTGTTGTAGGTGTACATGTGTCAGCACTAGGACACCCTGTGCATATGATGATACCTGTGCCACATCCCTGTCATCCATACCATCAATGCAGGGACAGGCTGATATGGTCTTGATACACACAGCGACTGTACCACAGTGCACCACAGTACTGCAGTGTACCATCTTGTAGGGAGTAGAGTGTAAGGCTTATTTGGCAGGTAGTGTAGCCATCCAGCAATGATGCATTATAGCTGTTAGTAACACTGGTTGATTTCAGTCCCTATAATGTTATCCATTTGGGTTGTAGGTGTACATTTGTCAGCATGAGGATAGTCTGCAGTTATATTCCACAATGGGTTATTGTCACCACCATGGCTGTGACATATCTGGGGTACAGTTGAACACATTTCACAGGTTACTAAACCAGTTATTGCCTGTGCCACATGGACAGGTGGCCCACTGAGGCATATATACCCTGCAACCTGATGTAGACCCATCCACATACACGCATACTGTTACTTGACAACACTGGGACTAGACCCCTACCTAGCTGTGTCATGATACTGAAGTGTGTGGCTTACATTGCACACACCACACAGCGTATAGGGTGAGGTGTGTCCCAGGTTACATGGTACATGCAGAACATCCCCAGACATGTACAATATGCTAATGGGGGGTGTAATGGGTGTATTTGGACAATACGTAGTGTGACAAACTGTCATATACACATTTACAGACAGATAACAGCCAGGCACACATGTGAGATACCAGGGCCTATCACTGCTAACTAACTTGACCGTGTCTCCAATGTGTTACAGGTAAGTTGCACACATCACATGCATAACTGGCTTGGATTGTGGTAACAGTTACCTGTATGATTGATGGTGACAGTGGTAACCATAATGTGGTACATGGGACATATACTGGGTGTACCTTAGTGTAATAACAGTGTACACAGCCTCCACATACCCCACTGGATATTGTACTCCCTGAAACCCATGATGACACTCTGCCATACCCACCATCACACATTGGCCATGACTGCGATACAACTCATAGTATACCCCAACATTGGTACTACAGGGATATGCATCTCATGCACATTCCACACTCGTAGTAGGGTGTTGCATTGTCTTGCCTCACCTATGGGCAGCAACAACTCTATCTGTACTACTGTGTGGCAATGGTTATTGTAATAGGAGTATGTGGCCTTAGAATGCTGTACCCTACAGATATATGGACATGCACAACTACACACACATGTCAGAACACAATGGGTATCCCATGCCTATCACCCCATTTATAAAACACTGTTGTGCTGGTACTGCAAGGCTCATGTAGCCAATATGGGGGGAGCTTAACAGGGTACATGTAATGTCTCATACAGCAGCAGCCACAACTGATTATGGCAATGAGTGTTGCGTTGGTTGTGAAGGCCCTCATGGAATTCCCATGTACAGGTGTGCTAACACACAGACACTGCTATACTCAGTTATGCACATGTACACATGTGTCAGTACAGGGGTGCATCCCTGCAGGTGGTCATAGCTGTGTACCTAGCTATTGTCCAAGGGGAGATGGGTTGTGTAGGGGTTGTGTGTGCAGTGTTATCCTTCCACCTGTCAGGTGGCAGTGGGCAATCAACTGACAGACACTACTGTCATGACCCTCAGGGTGAGACTGACATGCACCAACCAATCCTGCAGGTGCCTCCTGCACATGGCCACTGAGGTGGTCAAGGTGACATGTAACCAACATGCATTACAACACATAGTAAGTGTCTGTGATGGAGACCTGTACCCAAGCATGTTCTGTTGATTGTGTTAGTGTAGTGGAGGTACCTGTGGCATGTGGTGCATACAGGGTGACATCTGCTATATGTGCCACTTCTTACACAGCTGGCCAGACTGTTATAGCATGTGCCATGGAGATTATTGGTGTACTCCTTCCCCACAGGTGTATTTCACATTGAATGATATCAGCAGGATTGTCAAAGTAGGGCATTTGAATTGTAGTGAGTGTGGCTAGGCTAAAATGCACTGCTCCCTACAAAGACATTGAAACACACACAAAACATCCACAACTGACACGTGTGGGTATAGACCCCCTACCAGGGTTCTATATCACACTACAGCATGAAGCTGTTATAGGACACCCGGATTAGTGGAGAATTCCTTCCGCAAAGGTGTATTTCATAATGAATGACATCAGCAAGATTGCCAAAGTACGGTATTTGAATTGTAGTTAGTGTGGCTAGGCTAAAATACATTTCTCTCTCTACACACACACACACACACACACACACACACACACACACACACACACACACACACACACACACACACTCACACACACAGTTGCCATGTCTGGGATTAGAAGTCCTACCTATCTAGTTTATCACACTACAGCAGTATGCAGTTATAGGAAGTGCCATGGAGATTACTGGCCTACACCTTTCACAAGGGTGTATTTCAAAGTGGATGACCTCAGCAGGCTTGTCATAGTACAGCTATGGGGAGGGCAGTGTATGCATGGGCCATAAACCATTCATCTAGAGGTTGACACACCACATGCGGGCACATGCAGGGTATATTCCACAGGTACATGTATGAGGCTGCTAGATGGCTACTTCCTTGTACAGTCATGTTGCACAGCTAGCACTTCCACCACATAGTCCATCATGCTGACAGATACCAGTGGCTAAGGTCAAAAGTGAGTTATATTGGACAGTGGTTGTAGCCATTTTGCAGTCTGCCAGGTGCGACAGGCCTCATAATGGATGGCCTCTTGTGACAGTCACTCTATTCCACACATCTGTGTACGTCTAATTGTGGCTTATTATAGTGTGTTGTCCTTGGATTCTGTATGCATGTATTCCTATCCAGTGTGTGTGCAAAGCATGAGTGCTGCATGCTGAGGAGTATCTGCACTAACATCTGCAAATGGCAGATATGTCTGGCCCACTGTTGTTTGCAGACATGGCCTTCATTTGTTTAAGTGTGTGAACATGCCCAGTATGATCTTTCGGTATGTTGTTGGCTGACCTTGCCCTCATTTCTCTGTGTGTGTGAGCATGCCCAGTATGTCCTTTTGTATTGAATGTGTGGATCAATTCCAGGTAGTTTGTACTAAAGTGCAGACATTTGTGCTGTACACCTACAGGTAGCATACTGTTTCTGCAGTGTATCCATCAATCATTTGGCAATATGGGGACAAACTGTGCAGGGGATAGTGTGTACTGTAGGTGATTGTTTTTGTGCTGCTTCAGCTGCATGGTACTGCTGTTAGCAAAGATATTCAGACATGTGTACTGTTAGACACAGTGATGTTTTCTGTCCTCATGTACTGTCAGATGGACATTCTTGCTCACAGTGATGACTTGTGGGAGAGGGGTGACTGCAGCTGTGTCCGGTATTGTCGGCAGACACCTACGTATTCATGGTAAGTTATGCCATTCTGGAAGGGGAGCTGCAGACACTTGGTGCTGGGTTTGTGTATCCAGGTCAGCACCTTGGTATAGTGCTGGCAGAGGATCCCATACTGGACCGCCCATCAACATGGCAGTATGGCCTTATCTTGCTGTGGCAATGCCTCACAGCTGTACATATTTGCACATGTATGCCAGAGGCAGGGGCCATGGCTCAGGACATTCACTCTATTGTGGTGTATGGGCAGGTGTGTAGCCACCCATTTATGTGTTTGCAGCCAGGGATGGTGTGCACACAGCTTGGTGTCGGACCCTACAAATTCCATGCTGCCCATGCTCTCACACCATCCTCTGTTATTCTAACCTCTTCCATACATTATGCATAAATTCTGCGATACTTTCCCTAAGGGTTTCACCACATCACAGGTGTGTGTTAGTGTTGGTCCACAGTTCATGCAGTGGGACATGGTGGACATGTTACTGTGGTTTGTCCACATGGCCTTGCATATGGCTTAAATAGAGTGTGTTATGTCGCTATTTGGGTGTCCATGACATAACATGCATTGGCAGTATGTGTGAGACATGGGTCTTTGGCAGGCACCTGTGGGGAATTAGGTGTTGATGCAGGCCAGATGTGGAAGGCTGTTGCATTCTGCAAGTCCTACAGTCACAGACCACCATACAGTATATTCCCCTGGGGTGACAGGGTAGATGTGATAGTTGTTCATGCCAGTGCCTTCTATCAGTCTTGATCAGGTGGTGTGGATGCTGGCAGGTTGCTACCTACAGCTAGGAGCACACCTGCATGGACATCTGCACTGCATGCTGCAGTCTTCCGCTATTGCCATATACAAGTGAGGTTGTACTGTACCCATTCCCCACAGAAGGGATATTGCCAGAGAAGTGCCTGTGGGTGGTGTTTGTGTGGTTGGGGGCATGTATGCTATGGACACTACTTGCATCTGACACACAGATATGCATGGGGCATTACAGTTATGCTGGCATGTGTGGGTACATCAGCTGATTCCCAATACATCAGTCCTACTTCCTTTGTGATTTGCAGGTGTTCAGGCAGACCTCACCGGTATCCCCTACTACAGGCCCTGTTACTGTGATGCATACCTATATGTATAAATCCAAGGGTATCACCATTTCACAGTGACACAATATATACTGTATGTCTGGGGTACTTTACCTTGTGTACTGCTTCTATATCTACCCAACAGCCATGCCATGTCAGTCTTTCAGATGGTGACACATATTACCACCATACATTTACAATGGCTTACTGCTTGCATGTGTTATACTGGTGGAGATTGTCATTGGCACTGCAGTCATGAGGGCTTGCCCCTGTTATCAGCAGTAGGGGGCAATGGCCACCAAGTCTTACCTCAACATGCATACATACTGACCACTCTCACACATTATGAAACACACACCATCTTAACACACTCAGACCTGCATATTGTGCAAATGCTACAACCTATCCTGATACATTTGCCACCTCTGGCCATCTGTGCTACACTCATATTATACCTATTCATACATGTTACTACATTTCTACACAGGACTGGGGGGGGGCAGACCTGACTGTTACTACATTTCTACATAGGGTGTGGGGGGCCACACCTGACTGTTTTTACATTTCTACACAGGATGGGGGACACACCTGACTGTTACTACATTTCTACACAGGATTGGGGGTGGGACACACCTAACTGTTTATACATGTCTACACTGGAGTGGGGGTCGCACCTTACTGTTTCTACATATCTACCTAGGATATGGGGGCACACCTGGCACATGCACACATTTGCTATGACTATACTGGTATGTCAGGTACTCCATTTCATTCCATATTCTAACCTATCGTACTGATTAGTGGTATATCAGTGTACTACATGTCTTAGCTTTAGTTGCCCTACATATTAGTGTCAGACTTCCTACCCTTCAGAACTAACATCCCACTGCCCGACCTGCTGTAGTCTGTGTAAGCCTGGAGGGGAGGTTACCCATAGGCATCATTCAGAGGCCATAGCATAGGCTCTGTTTGGGTTTGTCTACACCTGTCCTGCTGGCTGAGACTATTGTTGGGTATGTGAACCTCCCAGACTGGCATGTGTGAGTCATATGGACACACATGTCACCCAGCACATTTCCTGCAGTGGGTTTTGTCACCCTATGTAGCACTGGCTACTATGGTGACTCCAGTATGCATTACAGATGTCATGGTGCCACTATGGGTGTCTACTATCTGCTGACATAACATTCAGCCACCCAATTCCCTTGCATGCTCACATCCATACCATAGATACAGGTAACAACACATTCTACTGCATTTGGCAATTGGTAGGTTGATTGACTTACCTTGTGGGTGTGCCAGGATTGAGGATGGTGCTGGAGGGCTGCCTATGTCAGCTGCACATAGTACACTCCCTATACATGGTTGAGCACAGGTAGTGTCATGTTTGGTATCCCTTTTACTGTATGTGTGAGTCAGAGAGAGGTGTAATTTCCTGGGTCCCTACTGTGTCAGTGCATGTGCTATGCATTGTCTCTTTGCCGCGGCCTCGGCATACTGGGCATGCCTCCATCTGCCTACTTGGGGCAGGCTCAGGTTGTTCCTCCTCCAAGTCACTCTGTGCCTCTGCAGGCCTTGGCATTGGTGGGGAGCTGTGTGGCCCTGCCCCGTGCTGTTCCTGCTGCAGCTGTTTCTGCAGGATCATATTGTGTAGCATGGCACATACCATAACAATTTGGGTACATGTAGCTGGTGAGTACTTTAAAGCTCCACCGGATGTGTCCAGACACTGGAACTGTGACTTGAGCATCCCAAACACACGCTCTATTATAAGTCTGGTCTGTGCGTGTGCCTCATTATGGCGTTCTTGTTCAGGTGTGTGTGCATTTCTGATGGGTGTCATCAGCTATGATTCCAGTGTGTAACCAGCATCCCCCACTAGGTGACCATAGGGGATGTCCCCATTGGCAAATCTCTAGTACAGCTGCATCAGATGCCAAATGTGGGAATTGTGATAGCTTTCAGGGCAGCCAGCACACACACATACATTCATTATAATGCCTGGGCATCGCAGACAACCTGGCAGTTGATGGAGGGGATGCCCCTGTGGCTGATGTAGGCCCTACCTTGATCACCAGGTGGTGCTTTGATGCATATGTGCGTGCAGTCTATAGCACCCACTACCTCAGGGTATTCTGCTATTTGGTGGAAGAGACGCATATTGTTGGCCAACACCTCACGGGTGTTGAGGAAATATACATACTCACTGGCATGTGCTGACATGACATCCAGGAACTGGTGGAATACTCTGGATGCTGATGCCTGTGAGATCCCCATGATATCCCCAGTTGAGCTTTGGAAAGTACCTGTGGCTAGTATTCCTAGGCCTACACATACCTTGGTATCCACTGGGATGGGTTCCCCTCGGTCAGTTTGGTGTGTCAGGTGTGGCTGGCACAGCTCAACAATTTGCTGTAGGAGGTCCCTGTCCACCCTTTAGCGCTCCACTATCTCCAGCTCATGTAGCTCCTGGTAGATTACCCTGGGTTTTTACACTCTCCTCCGTCTCCTCACTGTGGGTTGATTGGCAGCATTCACATCCTCACTTCCCTCAGCCTCTTGCACATTTTGTTCTATGTTACCTGCTGCAGCCCTTCTCATTTTGTAGGTTTGATTGTTAAAAGTTCCCCGCTTGTATACACCGGTGGTGTAGAGTATGGGAAAAAACAGAGAGGAAGGTGTTTGCTTAGTTTATAGTAGTGTTCTGGACTGGGCTGGTCTGCTGCCTGTGTAATTGGCTAATTCTGATACATTTCACCTGCCATCTATGCTAGTTCTCTCTGATTATCTTCCTACTGCTGTTTTCCCTTCCCATTGCCTTCCTGTTTAAGCCAGGGGTTGCAATGCACAAATAGAGTGCTCAAATGTGCACAGTGCTGCTATTTCCTGGTTTAACTTTTTTTTCTTCCTTTAAAACCTGGTGAGCAGTGTACACACCCGCTTAGACAATGTAAAGAGTGCTAGGCAGATTCAGACATACCCCCTAGCTTAGCTGTGCTAAGCTAGGAGCAAACCCAAGCCACAGGGCTCCAATTCTCTTACAATATGCCTGACACACACCCCCATAATGTCAGCTAACTCCTAGCCTTGAACCAAGCTGTTCCTACTCTTACACTTTTGAGACCTGACTAGCATGCTGGGGAAAACTGGGATTTACTATCATTCCCCTCATCTGCATAAGATTGCCTGCTAATGCATAGTTACATGTCTCACACTGCACCCCCCCCCTAGCAAGCAACCACTACTCACTGACCATGTTGTCTTCTGCCTGCCATTGAGTTGCATGGCAGAATAATGCTTTTAGTTAGAATGCTTAATTTAGGTTTATTTTGTTATTTTCCCCCCAATTCCATTTGCGCACCACTGCCCTATGCTTTAACAGCCATGATCGGCTAAAAAAAAAATAAAATTTGATTTTTTTATGGCTGTTTGCAATGCCAGTGTCCTTATACTTGGCCATTGGCATGCCTCCTAACTGAGATGCAGCCTTTATTTGGAGCTGTCACAGCTCTTATTTGGATTTTGCAGAAATGTACTCGGTTACTAACAGAGTACATTTCAACAGATTGCACTAGTCCTGCACGGCTGGTTGCAAGCTTCTTGGATCACAACTACACCTCATTTGCATGGCTTTCTCCTGCAAATGGGGTGATTTACATACAGGGGCTTAGTCCATGCAGGACTAGTGCAGGAGCGCTCATGCACGCCCCCTGCAGGTTGTTCCTGGATCATACGGCAGACATATTGCCTGCTGGAGCTCCTGCACTAATCCTGCATACCATGCAAGGCATAGAGAATCCGGGGGTATGTGTAATGAAAGACTTAATGAAATCAGATACAATGGAAAATGGACAATGACAAAAATACTGGAAAATTTTTGGTTTTGGTTGTGAGTAAGAGTAGGGAGAAAATACTTAAAATGGAAATGTCAATGTCTTGAAGGATGTTAAAACGTAAATAATGTAAATATGTAGAAATATGAATTGTATATATCTTTACAAATAAAAAATAAACTACTTGCCATTGTTGTGAGTGGGGCCCATTTGCATGTGCACTTTTTGTTTCTATTCCAAGTGTAGAGATCACCCAGAAAAACAGGGAGGCAGATGGAGGGAGAAGGAGATAATGGAGTGGCAAGAGAAATAGAGGAAAATGTCAATATGGAGACCAGAGAGTTCATGCAGGGTTCTGAGGCGATGTTTCAAGGAAATCCATTTGATGGACATGCGTGAACTAATGATGACAGTATAATTAATCCCCCAGTTGGGGGGTTGTGAGATGATTTACTTAAAGAAATGGTGAAGCAGAGAGAGCATGGGGGACATTATTGAAAAAATACAAAAGAAAGATGCAGAGAAAAGCCTAAAAATTAGCAGTGAGACAGAAGAGAAAACATATGAAGGACAAGTAAAAGAAGGCAAAAGGAGAACAGCAGAAAAGAAAAAGGCAGATGAAAATGAAAAACTAAAGTACAGTAGATAGTCAATTATCCGAATGTTGATTATCAGAAACGTCAATTATCAGAACCAGCCTTCCAAAGTTTTCGGGTAGGAAAACTCATAAAGTCTGAATATGTAAATATCATACATATTTGCATGGGCATGTTTTTTGAGCTTGTAGCCAGCTCTTGTGTAAAAAATATTCTTTATTATCCATTGGAGTCACTGAATGGTTGAAAAGTGTATTCCTGCATGCAGAAAAAAAATCAAGATTTTAGAAGTTTTTCATCTGGTTCAATTATATGTTTGATTATCTGAAAATGTGATTATCTGAACTACCCTATGTCCAAATTAGTTCAGATAATCAACTCTCTACTGTACATGGTAAGGATTAAAAGTACAGAAGACAAAGAAATGGACAGGTATGACGTATGGAACAATTTAATGGCTCCTTTGGGTGTAAAAGATCATGAGGTAAGAGCATTTATTCCTATTACCAGAGACATTTTGTTGAATTATATTTGAGACTGTTTTTTTTTTCAAATGAAATTTTTCTTGGAGACTATAAAAAAATGAAAGCCTGTATCTCATAGATTCTTCTGGTGATAAAAGCATTTAACAGGGAACCAAAAAAGAAAATTCATGTACAATTTCAAGCAGAGGTGGAAAGAGAAACTTTGAAAGGATATTTGAAAACTTTATGTAAAGAAGTACTGTACATTGCAAAAGTTTATGATAAAAAGGGTTTACAGACTGGCAGCTGGGATTGAAATAAATACATGCATATAATTCAAATACAAGACTATTAAATGTATAAAAATTAAGGATTTTGAATGAATGGTTAAAAGAAGGTTTTATATATAAATAATTATGTAGTGGAATACTTTAATTCATATGGAAGAAGGAAGATAGACAACAATGAAAAAAACTGGAGACTGGTAGTACTGAAAAATAATGATAATAAGATCTTTATGAAAATAATACAAAAGAGATTTGAAACTAAAAGAGAAAACATTATGGAAGATAATATATATATATATATATATATGTGTGTGTGTGTGTGTGTGTGTGTGTGTGTGTGTGTGTGTGTGTGTGTGTGTGTGTGTGTGTGTGTGTGTGTGTAGATATATATATATAGATAGATGTAGATATATGGTTCCACTTCATATCATTGGAGTATAATTTCACTGAATTTCAAATCATCAAGACCAAATCGTTGAAAACTCATTTCGTTGAAAACTCATATCATCGAGTCTCAAATCATTGAAAACTATAAAGCAACTATAAATAACATCTCAGACACTGTTTACTATGTTTATACAGGGGGGCAATCCCCCCTGCACCCCCCATGTGGAGGGCTCCACCCCCACACCCCCATAATTAAGTAAACCAACTCCAAGGTCGCACTACAGTGGGGTTAGAAAATTACCTTTTTCACCAACTGTAGTGTGACCTTGGAGTTGGTATATTTATTTACCAGGGGTGTGGAATGTTATTTGCAGTTGCTTTATAGTTTTAAATGATTTGAGATTCGATGATATGAGTTTTCAACTAAATTAGTTTACGACGATTTCGTCTCGATTATTTGAAATTCGGTGAAATGATAATTCAATGATATGAAGTGGAACCAGATATATATATTTAGTGTAAAGGGGAAGGGTTGTCAAGAATTATTAATGATATTGAAATTGTGAGTGATTTTATGAATAAAGAAGAAGCAAAAATCATGCTATGAGACCTTAATAAGGCATTTGATTCAATTGAGCATGCAATGTTATGGATAATAATGAAAGAATATAATATATGTGAGAAAGCTAGGAAATTAAGTATGTCAGTGTAAGGTAATAATAAAGGTAAAAATATTTGTAAATGACTGGTTAAGCCAAGATATGAATATGTAGAGTGGTGTAAGACAGGGATGCCTAATGGTTTGTATACTGTCTGCATTAGTTATGAATGTGATAGTATGTGAAATAAATTACAAAATGAAGGAGATGGGGTATAAAGCACTTGAAGGGTTAAGAATTCCAGTTCTGTTAGCATATGCAGATGGCATTATAATAATTGCAAAAAAAAAAAAACATTTGGATAAAAGAAGTAATAACTTAGACAAATGAGTGTCTAGAGGTGATAGGGATACCTTTAAAGAAAGAGAAAAGTAAAGGTTTAGGTGATGTAGTACAGATAAGGGGGGGTTATATTTTACAATGAATGTAATTTCTGTGTTGGGTATTTAATTTGGAAACTAATGTGTAAGTAGAATTCAATGGGAAAAAAACAATAGAATAAACAAAACAAATCTATCCTTTCTGGAGAACATATAAATTATCATTCAGGAAAAATGCTTATTAGATAAAATCAGTACTGATTGGAAAAATAGCATAATTAGCATGAATATTTATGTTGCCAACAGGATATGAAAAGGAACTATTCCAGATTTTTTTTTCATTTATATGGAGTTCTAGATTAAACCAACCCCCAGATTCACGAATCCTCTGTGTAAGACTAAATAAGTCTTACTCGGAGGCTGCAGTTGAACGGTATGACATCAGCGTGCCATGAATATTCATGAGGGCATGCTGACTCAACCGTAATTCTAACACGGACCGTGTAGGAAAGCAGGGGGCGTGTCCAACTGCCGAGCAGTCTAAATGTCCACGCCCCTGCAAGGGTTCGAAAAGTAAAATGAAAACAAACAAGAGCGAGTCCGCTCAAATGTCCTTGCACCCAACACCACACTCCCTGACATTGTAACCCCCCATCACAATTATAAAAAGTAAAATATTAATTTTATTTTTTTTTAATTCACGAAATAGCTGCCCGTATTTGCACGTGTGTGCATGGGTGTGCCTATTGCTTAGCTGCAGTTAGCAATTCCGACATGGAAGAGCATAAGAAAGAAATGTTTATGCAAATCACACCAAGTAGCAATAGCATAATGGTAGAGCGTTCACACAAAGAGGAGGCATTCACGATTCGAGTCCTGCCACTCCCCTTCTTATATATGTTTTAAATCAGTATATGAAATAATACCTGACATATATGATTAAAATATTAGTAAAAAGCAGTGAAATGGCCTATGTATCAGTGAACAAAATATATATTTTTAAAGGATCCTGATATATAATTGCCCGCAGTTAAGCAGCGCTTTACCCAGTGCAATAGAGTTGCCCATAGTTAAATAGCGCTTTACCCAGCGCAATAGAGTTGCCCATATATAAATAGTGCTTTACCCAGTGCAATAGAGTTGCCCATAGTTAAATAGCGCTGTACCCAGTGCAATAGAGGTGCCCATAGCTAAATAGCGCTTTAACCAGCGCAATCTGTTTGCGCGGAAGTGCGCACCGCACCAACCAGGGCAACGTAGGGCAACGTGGAGCAATGTAGAGCAAAGTTGCTTAAACACAGCCACACCCCCTAGCCTGTCTGGACAGTATTAAAATAAAATGAATAACAAGGTTCAAACTCAGGACTCTGTGCACCATAATCAAAGTACTAAACCACTAAGCCATGAAAGCTTAGAAGAAACAGCCACTGTTAACATACATATACTTAGAAATGGTAGATTAACCATTACTAAGCAGGTCTGCAGTCAGCCGAGAATTTTCAAAAATGGCCAATCACAAAAAAGTGCGGGAAATGCGGCATATTTAAGCCCCATAGACGACAATACTCACCATAACCGATTGTAGCTCACATCTGCAGTTAGAATGGCTGGTGCTGGAGAGGGTACACGCTTCCGAGCGCAATGTTGGGGCACCGAGGAGTCAAAATACATGGTTTGGCTCCTTGTCCACCGTCATGAGTCAAGACTCCTGCAGGGCCAGTTCCAAGGGACGGAGTACAAGGCAGAGGCTTGGAACCGGTTAGCTCATTATCTCACCAGTGTCACAGGCATTCCTTGGGCTGGTGAGCAGGTCCGTCACCGCCATGCAGACCTGAAGAGATGGAAGCAGGACCACCTGAACCAATGGATACAGGAGGCCCGTGGGATGCAAGATGCCCCACAACTGAGTAGGTAGCCATGGAATGCAGTATGTAAGAATTGATAATTGATTCTGTATAATAGATAGGTATGTCTCAATATCCCTTTATTTACCTCACAGCTGCAGGTGACCATGCTGCGAATCAGCAAGCCTATGCAGATAGGCTGCTAAAGCTGTGCTACCAGGCAGGTTAGTGATTATTCTGCATGTATTGTTATATAAAATAGGGCAGAGAGCATGAAAGAAAGTGTTGTAGTCCAATAATACAGCCATAAAATGCCCTAAATAAGTCCTCTGAATGTACTGTTATATAAAAAGTCAGAGAGCCAGAAAAAGAGTGTAGTAACCCATTAAGAAAGGTAAAATATGTCCAGCATAATATCTCTGCAGGTACTGTCATATAAAATAAGTGAGCAAGCCTGAAAAAGAGTGTTCTAACCTATTAAAAAAGGTATAATATGTCTTGAATATGTCTTCCATGTGCACTGTTATATCAAATAAAGGGGCGAGCCTGTGGAAAAGTGTGTAATGTAATTAATAAAGGTATAAAACCTGGAGTGTGTTTGTGTCAATTACTTTGAAATGTTGTTGTACCCTTGCATTATACAAATAGTACTATTTTAATAAGTGCTGGCAACTCAGAGTTGTGCAGTCCCATCTAAAGTGGGTGATGGAAGTACTAGTAGCTGTGAAGCATATATACAGTCCTCAACAGTCAGTTACTGGCTGGCATGCATAAGTAAATCTGGCACATGAGTAGCATGTTAATTTGTTCCCCAGAAATGTGAGTTTGCTTCGAGAAATGCAGGGTTCTGTACAAATTGAAGTGCAAATGTCATGTGAAAACACCCAGATATGTAGATAAAGAAATATAAATGAAATCAAGAAATATGTAGCAGTAACATCTGCATCTTGGACAGTTAGTATGTCAGATATAGGTCAGGCATATATTGAACTAGCCAAACCCATTACACAACCTAATGCATGTTGGCAAGTGTAATAATACATGTAGGGGATATACACTTGCAGTCACTAGGAATGTAGTGTAGACTAAAAGTACTTATAAAATGTTAATTGAGGTTTCTTTCTACACCCTACTGTATGTGCATAAACCATGCAATTCCACACCTCAGTGGGTATGTGTAATCTCAAATAATTGTTGGGACATATGTCCTATTGTTCTATAAATATTTGCATTCACTTTGATGCATGTGCCCTGTTCAAACACCACAATAATGATGGCCTGTTGCTACCAATCATCCCTGCATGCTGTTGGAATATCCACTGTCGTTCAATATATGCATGTGTTATGCTTGCTGTTCAACTGTTGCAACCTTGGTGTGTTGGGTTAATGGGTATATTACTGCTTGCTGTTACAACTAATCTGGAATGTTGTTGTTTATGTTGTAATTAAACACACCTAATCACAGAATGTATGGGAAGGCCTGTCCCAGCAGACCCACCTGTCCCTCCTCAGCTGGTGAGTGCACCTGGCACCAGCAGGTCCAGTGCCCAGCCCAGGCTCCCCTCCTCCATTGGTCCTGTGCCACCTTCAGGTGGAAGGGCTGCAGGGGATGGGGCTCGTCCCCCCCATGCAAGAGTGGGCAAAGAAGGGCCACCTGTCACCCTTCGAAGGGTCCGGGCCATGGTGCATAGGGAGATCCAGCGTTCAGTCACTGATCCCCTATGCCAGCTCAAGGCGAGAGTGGCGCATCTCATGGGTGAACCTACCCATCCTACACAGCCCCCAGCACAGCCACCCTTGGGGCTGTGAAGGTGCAGTGGTGACTGCCCATGGGTGGGGATCTCAGTTCCACTGTTACCATCTGTGGGCTCATGGGCTTGCAATTTCCAAACATCCATCCCCATCAATTGTGTTCACCCACCCCATATGTCATACACCGCCCCTGTATGCATCTTGTTTGTCTTGTCTGTTAACCTCCCCAACCTACCTCCCCAAACATACCTACTTCCTCTACCTCACGTTCCACTCTCACCTGAAAAAAAAAGGGCAATCTGTACCCACAAAAATATTACTCCCCATACATAGCTGCCCATTTTGCACACATATCCGCTGGACATGTAAACTGATAATTATAATTGGCAGTACAACATACTTTGTTGTCCTCACCCCTCTCCCAGGGGTGGAAGATTTCAAATATCACTCCAAATTTATTGCATATGCACAGCTGTTGCTGGTAAAGAAATGGGCAGCTATGGACCTTCCCTACACCCGTCCTGCACATCTTGAGCTTGTTTACCTACTGTCTGTCCCTCTTTGTGCCCCCTTTTTCACCACTTTCATATCTCCCCATTTTCTTTTCTTTCCTTTCAAAGAAATTAGCGCAGGGGTTAGCAGGAGTAAGCACATTTAAGCAGTAGTAAGTGGGTTTAAGCGAGTGTGCGCATGTGTGCGCTTATCTAAGTGTCACTTAGCATCACGCAAACCCGGGCAAACCCACTTACAACTGCTTAAAAGTGCCTAAGTCACTCTATGTCAGGGCCCTTGTTCTGCTCAGCAGCAAAAGAAAAAAACTCTGCCAGTCTTGAAACCCAGACCGCTGACACAATAGACTGCATGAATTACCACTAAGCCACAGCAGATATACAAATAGCTTGGTGCTGAAATAAATATATCATGCATTGCAATGAGGGAATGGAAATGGAAATTAGGAATGGCATAACACAAATCCTGTTCTGTTGGCCTTTACCAGCAGTTCTTGTGGAATTACATGACATGACTGTGAAAAGAGAACCAGCCATTCTAGCAGGGAATAATGTTACAATAGCACCTTACAAACACCACACAGTATCAGACCAGGATAAACACTGGCAAAGTTGAATGCCCTAGACTCTCCAACTGTGACTGCTTTACAGATGTCCCTGATTTGTAAACAAATGTTAGCTGTGCCCCTCTGAATTACTCTGAAAAGTACTAACATTAGGCAGAAAAGTGGGGAATCACACTTAATGAATAATGTCAATAGGTGAGAGTAGACACTGCTTGCACATCAGAAAAGGTGTAGTAATACATATGCTCTGATTCCCAAGAAAGTCTCAACTGCAATATGTCTGTAATATATTGCAGGTGTATCTCACTTATATGTACCTTTCACTGAGGCTTTTCAAATATATACCTGAGAGTATCTGAGGCCTGGCAGAGGCAGAAACACACAGGCATATCAGCATTCCTGCTGTTACACACTCTGCAAATAGCTTTGGAAGGAGTTCCACAAGCATGTTTTTATGTAGGACTACAACACAGAAATATCACAGGATGTAGCCATGTACTGCTAGCAACCAACTGTGACAATGCCATTGTGCCAGTGCTGAAAAGACTGGTGTGGTGCACAGACAAAGAATAATAGGCTAACCTCTAGCTACCATCTGGATATGTCCACTGGTGGGAGCTACGCATACAGACTACTTGCCTTGATAGACTAACAGTTACACAGCAACACTGTATGTTCAGCAAGATAATCCTCACACGATGATAAACAATGCTCTTTGCAGTTCTGCACCCCTACTCAAAGGTGCAACATACCTGTGTATTCAGGCAAATACAAGGGTGTAGACAGGCATACTCAGTACTGAAATATGTCCAGTTGTGTTGAGCAGCCTGTGCTGTCAACACAAACAAACCACAAACTGTTCAAAAGTGAGTAACTTAATAATTACAGTATAGCAGTTCACAAACAGTGCATGTGCCACAGGAATACATTGCAATAACCACATTCGTATGGCAGTTAATTGTCTAATTCAAAAAGAAAGTACATACTCCCATGTATCCTGTGTTAGCATTTGGAGGGGTGAGTACATGTCTACACTGAGAAGTGTGTACTGGAAGCAGCAACATTCAGGTTTGAGTACAACATGCATATCACTGGCTACAACCCTAGCTTCAGATAAGAGACATATACCAACCTTCTGACTGACACAACAGTGTCCAGAGCAAACAAGCATGGGCCCCACCTTGGAAAGCTGAAAGGGCTATGCCTACCTAACCTGGCATTTTATAGCAGTGGGCTGCAATCACAGTGAGTACTGCAATCACCACACAGCAGGCTGCATGCAATTACTGAATGGTGGGCAGCAATTGGTGCAGAGGCTGTCACATGCACATGTGTAGATACCTAGAAAAGCAGGCTGTACCTGCTGTCCACACATGCAATAATATCATTGCAGGAACAGGGAGATAGAGAGCAAGAGAGAAACAGAGACACAGACAGAAACACAGAGAAAAGAGACAGAAACAGACAGAGAAAACCCAAAACAAACAACCAAAAAAAAAAAAAAAAAAACCAACAAAACAGTAACAACAGACAGAGCAGGGAAAACAAAGGTAAGGTATGTAACTCATATGTATGTGCCGGCATGTAGTAGATGTTCCTGAGGAGTACTCTACACACAGCAAATCATCCATATGTGGCAGCAGTACGTATCTATCTGTATCTGCACATGTGCATAGGGCAAGGGACATACTGCAACTGTTAGTGAAGGGTGGACACATATATGTCATTGAAGGTTGTTATGTGCATATATCTATGTAGGTCATAGTGTGAGGCATAGAAAACAGCATGCAGTGCTGATATATGTCATGTGGTGGTTAAACGCTATGGGACTGATTTATCAGATCTGCTGTGTTACAGCCAGTGAGGCCTGCTAAAGCTACATGGGCTGAGGACACCAAAATGCATTCTGCACAACACTGTAAAATATAATCACATAACTGTACATCCCACAACTGTCGCATAAGTGATATCCCCACCATGAAAGGTGGACTGTACATGTGCCTATATGTACATCTATATGTACAGCAATGGATGTGTACATGTTTGTGTATAGATATGTGTATATATATATATATATATATATATATATATATATATATATATATATATATATATATATATATATGGGTCTACTTTAGAAAACCGATACGCCAGTTCGCCGACACACAAACCACCGACACCAGATAACCGACAACACACAAAACCGACAACGCAAAACACCGAACACCATTACACCGACACACCGAATGTAAACAACACATTACACTACATAGCATAGCCACTAGCCCTAACCCAAACCCTAACCCTAAGGTCTGACACTATCGCACACTCACCCTACCTGCACCCTAACCCTAACTCACTTAACCCACCCCTAACCCCAAAATCCGACACTATTGCACACTCACCCTACCTGAACCCTAACCCTAACTCACTTAACCCACCCCTACACCTAAAGACTGTCACTATCGCACACTTCACCTACATGAACCCTAACCCTAACTCACTTAACCCACCCAAAAACATAAAGCCCATCACTATCGCACACCCACCCTACCTGCACTCTAAACCTAACTCACTTAACCCGTCCCTAAACTACAGTCCCTCACTATCACACACTTACCTTACCCGAACCCTAACTCCGACACTAACACACACTCACCTTTCCCACACCCTAACCCAAAATCCCACAATATCGCACACTTACCTGACCGCTCCTAACTCCGTCACTGTCGCACACTTACCGAGTCGCACTCACACATTACCCTTGTCGGTCTTTCAGCTTTCAGCAAATCACCCTTTCGGTAAACTTATCTGTCGGTTGTTTGGTCTTCGTCTTCCGCGTGTTGGGGAATCGTCGGTTTGGTAAACTAAAGGGGACCCATATATATATAGGGAGAGAGAGAGAGAGACACGGGGTCATATGTACTGCAACAGGTGTGTGGTGACCAAGGCATGGACTGTAGACAAGTGTCGATACTGCAGTGCCATTCCTCCTTTCCAATACACTGTACCCATTAACTACCACATAGGTAGAAATCTACCTAACACTGAAGGTGTGATAAGGGAACATGGGACACAGGTGGACAGTAGCCTCCCCTTTGATAAAGACAATGCCACACTAGACTTGTAATCTGCCTATTTGGTATGTGTCATGACAACAGGTGTGTCATCTAGGGAAATATAGGTCAGTGTTCCCCTCTACACATCACAATGCCCCATGTGGTATGTACCTCACATGACAACTACAGCAAGTGGAAAGGCCACAGTCATACCTCACAAAGGGTAACACTGGCCTCAAACAGATGCCCTATGCAGACTGACTCACAAAACCACAGCTAGACTGTATTGTATACCGCCCACACAGAGGTGACCTCTGCCGGACATACAGAAGTATGTCAGACCCATAGCTGTGTAACAACCACCATGGCAGCATATCACAATCCCTCCGGGCTTCATGCTCTAGGGCCCTAAACCTCATCAGCTCACTAAACAGCACATACTGGAGGGATAGGTTCCTATCTCAGAGATATGCCATTCTCTGGAATAGACCACCTAGCAATAGCAAACAAGGTTCCTCATTAGCAGTTGTCATAAATACCCCTGATGACTGTTTTGGAGATTGGTAATACACCCCAGGAATCCCCGCTGTGGTTCTGGTTGACAGGGGCAAGTGAAATCAAAGTACTTGTGTGGCAAAGGCCAGGGTAGCATATGGCTAGGCTGCTGTAGGCCCTAGGGCCAATAGCATCTCATCTACCTATGACACTATGCACTCACACATGTACTCAATGCAATACCTGCTATGTGAGGTTGAATAAGTGTAACGCTGAATGTGTGCAAGGTCTGTAAAGGTGTGATAGCATAGTGTGAAGTTGTATCTGACATGGTAGTGTCTATCCTAGCTGTGAGGCCAGCAAAAGATGTGTATGTTATTGTTAGGCAGACATAGTAGTATGGCATATGATGTGACGTAGTTCCTTGTTGACGACTGTGGTGTCCCATTGTAGGTTAAAGCAATACATGTATGCTTAGTGAGTGGTACTGCTGGTGAATCCGACTCCCATATGAACTGTAGTACTACCTGAAGCTGTAGGCCTAAACAGCACAGTATGGTGTGTGTTTTATATTGCTTGGAAACACTGTCTTGTGTGTTTCCTGTAGTCTGCACAGAGGACATAACTCAGGCATAAGGGTTTGTAAGTAGTGGCACACAGTACTGTATGGTACACAGGTAAAGCTCATCTGTGTTGGCATACAGTAGTGTGTTGCATGTTTGTCTGATGTGTGTGTAATTATGCCTGTACCATGGCTGCAATCATATGTGTGTTACAGGGTATACGTGTGTATCTAGCAACATATATACTGTGTTACAGCAGTATGCCACCTATATTAACAACTGTGCACATGTTAGGCAGGGCTATGGCATCAATGACTAGGGTGGTTTACTGGTACTACTGTAACTGTACTTTGCATTCATTGCAATGGATGACATCTTTGTTCGTGCATTAGCGTGATATATACCCCTGTGGTGAGGGTGTGCATTGTGTCACAAACAGTTTGCCGGGTATGTTGTATAGTGGTTTGATATATAGAGTGTGCCAGGCACTGTTAGTCAGTTGTGGCCTGAGAACCAATATGTGGTATTGAACGTGTGTATCCTCTGACAGACAAACGGATGGTATATATGGCAGTGAAGTGATATCTGTGGTTAAGGGTGTAAAGTGTGCCACAAGACTCGCTCACACATATTGTTCATTTCTCTTTTAGCCTGATGGCCCACCAATGTAACCCTTCTTACACAGCAGTGGAGGAAGAGGAGATCCAGCAAAGCCTGGTGCAGCACTACTCACTGTTGTTTTCCAGAAGCAGCCAGCACCAGCATGAGTGGACTGCACTGTGGCAAGATCTTGTTCGTCGGGTAAATGACATAGGCATGCATAACCGGACATATGAGCAGGTACACCATCACTGCAGTGATTTAATTAGACATGTCTGGTGGCATGCGTCTGATATCCATAGACAACAGCTTGCCACAGCTGGTGGGGTGGCCATTCATCCCCCCCTCACCAGAGTGGAGGAGCTGCTCCTAAGCATGGTCGCTCCTGGAAAACAACAGCAACTCCCACAGACATGTGTTGTCATGGAGGCCGGAGCCACTCAGCATGTTCACATGGAGCGTGCAGGTAACATGCCCTATCTGTAGACTACAGTTACCTGTATTGTTACATTATCTCTACGTGAGATGTGTACTGTGTGTTTAGCAGTTGTGCTGCCTAGTGTTGTGCAATACTGATATTTGGAATATTATCTGTATATCTGTGACTGTCGACTGTTGTTCTACTGTAGTTTAGCAAACCCACAGTAGCAATGCCAATGTCGACTGTTGTTCTACTGTAGTTTAGCAAACCCACAGTAGCAATGCCACAGTTGTGGCCACTGACAAACTCTCTCATATTCTCGTAGGTCCCTCTGGTGTGACAGCAGGGCAGATGATCCATGCTGGTGAGTGTGGTATAACTGGAATGTTGGTAAAGTGAGGTGTAGGCCATGTACACATAACACACCTACGCATAATGCATGCCATGCATATTTGCTGTAAGATGTTGCACAGCTCAGTAATGTCAGTAGCTGCCTCAATGACATGCAATGCAGAGAGCATCAGACACAGTTGTGGCAACACCGTACTGCACATTGGATAGGCATAGTTGCTACAGCTGTACAAAATATAACATGTTTATCATACGTAGTACACCTCAACATGCTACATATGGCATTACCACACACCTGCTGTAAGGTCACATTTCAGTATCCCACATGTCATCCACACACACATGATATACCTCAGGGATACAGGCCTATCATGGAGCTGTGCAACACTCTTCAACACATAACACAGTCATGTTAGACAATGCTCCCTATTGGGCACCTCACACACCCATGTACAAAGTGGCTGTGTAATTGTGAATGTAGCCACGGCACTGCAGTTCAGGTACAGCATGCTAGGTGGTGGTCTGTCACACATTTGTAGCCGTGAGTGACCACATGATGCATGATGATGATGATGGCTCATGGTACTACACCCCATCCAGTTACAGTACTACACATAGCAGTCATTGCTTTGCACCTCAATGTTGTGTGTGCAAACATATGCACCTACACACAATATGCATAGCATGTTGTGTGTGTGCTTACATATGCCAGTATACACAATATCCATAGCAGTCACCAACTGTACAAAGTGACACATATATGTCCTGGAATGCTATTGGGTTTATAGGTCACATGACACACATTAGGTATGTGTGGTGTTTAATGTTGCAGTCGTGTAGCATGCCATGTCATGGCTGGCACCGACATATCTGCAATATGTCCCACACTCACCATAACCACTGTACAATGGCCATGTCGAGCATTTGGATTCCTTCATGTCTACATGCAACACTCATCCCGTGTGTGTACATAGCATGTATGTGCTACACCTGTGCCCGCTATTATCTGCTATGGACACAGACACTGTAATCAGACATGGACATCTATGTATCACACAGATAACACATGCAGCCATGGTATGTATACCTGTGAGTGATGGTGCACAGGACATTGCAGAGCTGATAATACTCGCACAGCAATGTTGTGTCCATGTACACATTGTGTTCCAGGGCGTAGCCAATCACTGAACAACTACACACATTCATCAAAGCAATGTATACTGTCATTAAATAGGGCAGTCTACACTCGCACTGAATGGTCTTGAGCAACACATATTCTGCATGCTGACACGTGTGTGACTGTTTGCCTTGTGATACTGTCACCCACCTTCACCCACTATTGAGTATGTGTTGGATTGCTGGTGTGTGTGTGTGTATCTGCTGTAGTGAGGAGTGCATTTGTGTGCATGTGTTCATGTGTTCATGTGTGCATGTGTGCATGTGTGCATGTGTTCATGTGTGCATGTGTTCATGCGTTCAAGTGTTCATGTGTGCATGTGTGCATGTGTTCATGTGTGCATGTGTGTGTGTGTGTGTGTGTGTGTGTGTGTGCATGTGTGCATGTGTTCATGTGTGCATGTGTTCATGTGTGCATGTGTGCATGTGTGCATGTGTGCATGTGTGCATGTGTTCATGTGTGCATGTGTGCTAACATCATGTACAGATTGTAAAGTGTGTTTCCTGTCTTCCTCTCACAGGTGTTGAGTTTGGGGTGGCTGAATGCAGCAGGGAACCTGAAGTCACTGCCACAAATAGTGGATATCATGAGATGTATTGTGGCACAGGCAGGTTTGATAGGGTCTGTCATTGGTCCACCAATCGACAGTACACAGCGTTCCACCCCATCTATATGCACAATCATACTGCCAATACATCCCTCATCACCAATGGCCTTAGCCGAGGGACAGCATACAGCTGGCATTGACCAGGATACTGTGGTACCCATGGCACTTGCATCCCCTCACAGCAGCCATACCCAGATTCCTGGAATGGTACCACATAGGTGGATGTCCAGAGGTTCTCGGGGGAACACCGCTGGTCGTATTGCCCCTGGCAGATGTGCCCTCACAGGTCTTACAACCTTGAGTATGTTCCGGGCTGTAATGCTGGCACAGGCACGTATGGAACGGTACACCAGACAGGGACTAAGGGCGCAGATGGTACATTACACCACTATCAATGACAGCATCCGTGACCTTGCCGGTGCCATCCAGAATTACACTGAGGTCATTGATAGACATTGGGGGGAGACATTAGATGCCCTCCACAATGTGTTTTCCATGAGCCAGGACCGTGTGGGATGGTCGAGACATTGACGCGGACGCATGCCAGCAACATCAACAGCTGGTAGTTGTCGCGGACAGCCCACAGATCACAGCCACTCCCGTAGTGGCCTGTCAATTGACCGTCCTAGTAGACCACATGCACATGGCTCTGGCCAGTCCCAGTAGGGACATGGTTCCACTCGACATACCTCTGCCTGTGATGATAGTACCCAGTCAGGGTTGATACCCGATACTGTCCGTAGCACCCCTGCCAGGCACAGGCACAGGCACTGTGTCCATGGCCAGAGACAGTGATCTGTACAGCCTGGCAGGTACAGTCTGTGACTGTCCCACAACCTCCTGTATATGGCAGCCACATGGTGGAGATGTGTGCATGCAGACACACACACATTAACCAAACAACTAGGGCTCACACATACACACACACATTACATCAACATTGGCCCATGCTGTACTGTTGTCCCACACACACACACACACACACACACACACACACACACACACACACACACACAAAAACATGTCGATTGGATGGGTCAATGTCGGGCTCTGGCAAACCAACAACACACCCTGTGCATATGATGACACCTGTGCCACCTCCTGTCATCTGTAACATTGATGCAGGAACAGGCTAACATGGTGCTGATGCACAGGGTGACATTATAGCAGTGTAGCAATATTAGCAAGCTGTCAACAGGAAAGTGTAATGATATCCTTGTAGATATATCTGAGCAGTCATGATGCATCAAATCTCTGATTGTCAATGTAGCATTGTTTACACCAATGTTAGGTTTGAGTATGTATTGTCCACCCATGTGCCACTTGGCTGAAGTGTATAGTGTTGCCAACATGTGTTAGTGAGTGGGCAGTATGTGTATGATGTGTGCAGTACAGATTAGCAGGTGTACATCTGTGAACATGGTGGGTGCACACTGTCTGCATGTAAGTGCATAGTGGGCACATGGGATGTGTGACATACCCTGTTTTACACATTGTTAACATCTCATAGTATCTCTCGATGGCCAGTATGCATTCTACTACAGATATGTACTAACATGGGTACACATGTGTGTGTATGACATGGGTTGACACTATGCTGTGGGTGATACTGTTAATATCTGTCACTGTTTTGCATTCTGGTAGTATACACAACCTCAACCGCATGACTATAACCAATCATTAGATGATGTCCTAACAACTGACACACAGTTGTAGGGAACTCAGTAACAGTGGGATCCTTCTGGTACTATACTATAACAGTAACCAGTGGTATTGACCACCACCCGTTCCTAGGACCATACCTGTTTGGCATATAGGCCTCTTAGGTACATGCGAACACACTAGGGATATGTCCATCCACATCTGGAAATGCATGCATTGGCCTACAATGCATTCTCTGGATGGGACACATATCCTACACAAGGGTATCATACAGACAGATACCTGTTGTCCGACACATGCTGTATTGCATTAAGCCGACTATGGCATAGCCATCCACATTTACTATACATACTATCCTGACAGTACCACATAGGTGGTAGCCCCCAACATGTATATTGGTTACCAATGTGTACCTACAGCCACGTGTTATGTCATCTGTCCCTTGGTATCCGCATATCCAGAGGTATTGTGGAGTCTCTCGGTGTATCACATAAGACATTAGGGGCCTGAATGCATATCCACAAGGCTGTTGTACACCTATAATGACTGTCCATTATTGCCAGTCATTGTTGTGTATGAACATGTCTGACATATACCCCAGGCATGTACCCTCACTCACACTACTCTATAGTAACTGTCATGGGTGTGTGTGGTACAGATGACCTTGGCCACAGATCACTACAGTGGCCGGCCTTGTCACATACATACATATGTGACCTACAATCTGAGAAGCAGCAACACAATCTGTCAAAGGAAACAAATGTATTTATGTAGTAGTCAGGCTTCACACCTATGTACTAATTGAGGTCACATGTACATATATTTATTTGCCACACAGATACCTGGTGTGTGCAATGCACATACTGCCTTAATCCTGATATGTCATACCATAGTAAAAGCAAAACCCACACCACATTGATTAACAGTGTCAGACACACATAGTAATTGGAGGTTTCAAACTCCTACCTACCTATGTTATGATACTAGAGAAATAAGCATTAACACGGCACGCTATATGCTTTATTGGGTGCTTTGTTTTCTCCTGCTATATTTGTAGAATGCTGACATCATCAGACTTTCCAAAGAGGAATGTACCTCCTTTAATGTGTTTTCCCAGTCTCTAAAAAGGGCACTCCTCTCAAAGGAGATCACACACCTACAGCATTTGTAGGATTGAAGCCCCTACTTAACTATGTTTTGATACTAAGGAGATACGCATTAACAAGGCGTGCTATATGCTTTAGTGAGTGTTTTGTTTTCTCCTGCTATATTTGTAGGATGCTGACATCATCAGAATTTCCAAAGAGGAATGTACCTCTTTTAATGTGTTTCCCCAGTCTCCAAAAAGGGGACTTCTCTCAAAGGAAACCATACACCCCCCCTTCACACAGTCAGCAATTGCAGGATTCAAACCCCTACCTAGTTAGGTGATGATACTAGAGAGCTAAGCATTAACACGATGCATTATATGCCTTACTGGGGTTTATTTTTCCTCCTGCTATATTTATAGGATGCTGACATCATCAGACTTTCCAAAGAGGAATGTACCTCTTTTAATGTGTTTTCCCAGTCTCTAAAAAGGGCACTTCTCTTAAAGGAACTCACACACATCCCCCCACACACAGTCAGCAATTGCAGGATTCAAACTCCTACCTAACTCTGTTATGATACTAGAGAGCTATGCATTAACACAACGTGCTATCTACCTTACTGAGTGGCTCCTTTTCTCCTGCTATATTTGTAGGATGCTGACATCATCAGACTGGACATGGTAATGTGTGTACACTTTGTTTTATGCAATCCCAGGAATGAGCCATGTGGGTCAGCAGGTGTCAACAGCTTGAACAGGACCACATAATTCTTAGCTTGTGTGATGTATCTGTGGACAAATTGACATTCTTTCATATGTCAACACATATTTATGCACAGATTGTTGGTTTTGTAGATACGACATGTATCTGGGATGTTGATAAAGGGCTATTCAAAGTCTATGTGTAGCTCCGTTCAGTGATGTATGTCCTGGGTGGCTGCCTTGCAAACAGTCTAACATGTTTGGGAACCATGATCTGCACATGAACATACCACAGTTGGTAGGGTTGTGTGTTTGTCAGCTTCCAATAGCTCTGTTTATGACTTCAGCCATGATGGACTCCATGGCCTTGCAGATCAGACTTCATAGGCTTACTGGACTATACTTCCCATGGTGCGTTGTGCACCAACACTTGTGGGGAGTGCCATATGTTGCTGTAACACATTCAACGGTTCCAGATCCTGTGGAGAGGGTGAGGCTCAACAGACTGTTCAGGTGCAGGGTCTGTTTGTTCTGTAGTTCATTCATGACACATATAGGGAAACAATGTAATCCAATTGCTGCCATGTTTTCTATTTGTAGGATGCTGACATCATCAGACTTTCCAAAGAGGAATGTACCTCTTTTGATGTGTTTTCCCAGTCTCCAAAAAGGGCACTCCTATCAAAGGAAATCATACATATACAACCCCCCCCCCCACACAATCAGCATATGCAGGATTTAAACCCCTACCTAATTATGTTATGATACTAGAGAAATAAGCATTAACATGACACGTTACATGCCTTACTGGATGACTTCTTTTCTCCTGCTATATTTGTAGGATGTTGACATCATCAGACTTTCCAAAGATGAATATACCTCTTTTAATGTGTTTTCCTAGTCTCCAAAAAGGGCACTCCTGTCAAAAGAAACCACACACATCCCCCGTCAGCAATTACAAGATTCAAACCCCTACCTAGCTATGTTATGATACTGGAAAGATACACATTAACACAATGCTCTATGTGTCTTACTGGGTGGATTCTTTTCTCCTGCTGTATTTTTAGGACGCTGACATCATCAGACTTTCCAAAGAGGAATGTAGTTCTTTTAATGTGTTTTCCCAGTCTCCAAAAAGGGCACTCCTCTCAAAAAAAAATCACACACCCACCAATTGCAGGATTCAAACCTCTACCTAACTATATTATGATATTAGAGAGGTATGTATTAACCCAACGTGCTATATGCCTTACTGTGAGGGGGTGGGGGGTTCTCCTGCTATATTTGTAGGATGCTGACATCATCAGACTTTCCAAAGAGGAATGTACCTCTTTTAATGTGTTTTCATAGTCTCCAGAAAGGGCACTCTTCTCAAATGAAATCACAGACATACACACACCCCCCCAACACAATCAACAATTGCAGAATTCAAGCCCCTACCTAATTATGTTATGATACTAGAGAGCTACGCATTAACATGACACGCTATATGCCTTACTGGATGGTTTATTTTCTCCTGCTATATTTGTAGGATGCTGACATCATCAGACTGGACATGGTAATGTGTGTACACTTTGTTTTATGCAATCCCAGGAATGAGCCATGTGGGTCGGCAGGTGTCAACAGCTTGAACAGGACCACATAATTCTTAGCTTGTGTGATGTATCTGTGGACAAATTGACATTCCTTCATATGTCAACACATATTTATGCACATATTGTTGGTTTTGTAGATACGACATGTATCTGGGATGTTGATAAAGGGCTATTCAAAGTCTATGTGAGACATGTGTAGCTCCATTCAGTAATGTATGTCCTGGGTGGCTGCCTTGCAAACAGTCTAGCATGTTTGGGAACTATGATCTGCACATGAACATACCACAGTTGGTAGGGTTGTGTGTTTGTCAGCTTCCAATAGCTCTGTTTATGACTTCAACCATGATGGACTCCATGGCCTTGCAGATCAGACTTCATAGGCTTACTGGACTATACTTCTCATGGTGTGGTGTGCACCAACACTTGCGGGGAGTGCCATATGTTGCTGTAACACATTTCAACGGTTCCAGATCCTGTGGAGAGGGTGAGGCTCAACAGACTGTTCAGGTGCAGGGTCTGTTTGTTCTGTAGTTCATTCATGACACATATAGGGAAAACAATGTAATCCAATTGCTGCCATGCTTTCTATTTGTAGGATGCTGACATCATCAGACTTTCCAAAGAGGAATGCACCTCTTTTGATGTGTTTTCCCAGTCTCCAAAAAGGGCACTCTTTTCAAAGGAAATCACACATATACAAAGCCCCCACATAATCAGCAATTGCAGGATTTAAACCCCTACCGAACTATGTTATGATACTACAGAAATAAGCATTAACACGACGCGTTACATGCCTTACTGGATGACTTCTTTTCTCCTGCTATATTTGTAGGATGCTGACATCATCAGACTTTCCAAAGAAGAATATACCTCTTTTAATGTGTTTTCCTAGTCTCCAAAAAGGGCACTCCTGTCAAAGGAAACCACACACATCCCCCTTCAGCAATTACAAGATTCAAACCCCTACCTAATTATGTTATGATACTAGAAAGATACACATTAACACAATGCACTATGTGTCTTACTGGGTGGCTTCTTTTCTCCTACTGTATTTGTAGGATGCTGACATCATCAGACTTTCCAAAGAGGAATGTACCTCTTTTAATGTGTTTTCCTGTCTCCAAAAAGGGCACTTCTCTCAAGAAAAATCACACACCCACCACAGTCAGTAATTGCAGGATTCAAACCCCTACCTAACTATGTTATGATATTAGAGAGGTATGTATTAACCCGACGTGCTACATGCCTTCTTGGGTGCTTTTTTTTCTCCTGCTATATTTGTAGGATGCTGACATCATCAGACTTTCCAAAGAGGAATGTACCTCTTTTAATCTGTTTTCCCAGTCTCCAAAAAGGGCACTCTTCTCAAATGAAATCACACACATACACACACACACCCAACACAGTCAACAATTGCAGAATTCAAACCCCTACCTAATTATGTTATGATACTAGAGAGCTACGCATTAACATGACATGCTATATGCCTTTACTGGATGGTTTCTTTTCTCCTGCTATATTTGTAGGATGCTGACATCATCAGACTGGACATGGTAATGTGTGTACACTTTGTTTATGCAATCCCAGGAATGAGCCATGTGGGTCAGCAGGTGTCAACAGCTTGAACAGGACCACATAATTCTTAGCTTGTGTGATGTATCTGTGGACAAATTGACATTCCTTCATATGTCAACACATATTTATGCACAGATTGTTGGTTTTGTAGATACGACATGTATCTGGGATGTTGATAAAGGGCTATTCAAAGTCTATGTGAGACATGTGTAGCTCCGTTCAGTGATGTATGTCCTGGGTGGCTGCCTTGCAAACAGTCTAGCATGTTTGGGAACCATGATCTGCACATGAACATACCACAGTTGGTAGGGTTGTGTGTTTGTCAGCTTCCAATAGCTCTGTTTATGACTTCAACCATGATGGACTCCATGGCCTTGCAGATCAGACTTCATAGGCTTACTGGGCTATACTTCCCATGGTGTGTTGTGCACCAACACTTGTGGGGAGTGCCGTATGTTGCTGTAACACATTCAATAGTTCCAGATCCTGTGGAGAGGGTGAGGCTCAATAGACTGTTCAGGAGCAGGGTCTGTTTGTTCTGTAGTTCATTCATGACACATATAGGGAAACAATGTAATCCAATTGCTGCCATGCTTTTGGCTTTGGGGGGAGCTGTTCACCCATTATACATGTGATATCTCCTGGTATGATGATAGGGACTTTCATCAGTGGGAGGTGGGTATGTATATAGGAGGCTGTCTGATAGGATGTCGGCATTGTCAGTCAGGTACAGTTGGCCCTGACTCAGGACATATATGAGTGTACATTGCTATTTATGACATAGCTGAAGGAGGTGTCATGATTCCGCCTGGACTCCTTCGCAGCTACTCTTTACAAAACACTGACAAACCTGAGCACTAATCCCTGTTATACTCTTTTACACACTTAACACTCTACTGATCCTTTGTGATCAGTCTACAGAGTATGTCATCATAATATCCTGGCATGTCCAGGGGTCGGTTTTGTGTGTACTATCCAGTCCAGCTGGTGAATATTGTGATTTTGACACAATGTCACAACTGCCTCATGTACACAGACAACCCTCTCCTCCTCCCAACAAACTCAGAAATATGTGAGAGATGCAACTATATACACATACAGGAGGCTGAGCTCTCTCGACCCATGACTGGCACAGTCTATCAGGTGGTGAAGGTAACCACACACACCACATATCAGTCTCACATAAACCTATAGAGAAAGCAATCAAACCACATTATCACACGTAAACATACTCAGAGGCTCTAAATAAACTCTGTCTAAGCAGCAGAGATCTCCAAAGCAGACACACAAACAACTGTTACCCCACTACAATACCCACATATCACATACTTCACAATGTCAGTGTGCCACACAGTCACTGCCCTTCGGGCTAAACAACACACCTAATACACTTGTAATAGGTGACACTTATTGTCAGACACACTGAAGTCCCACTCACTAGGCTGAACAAGGGGATGGTCACTTTGAGCTGTCTGTCGGGTGCCAGGATCCGCCACATAACACATGCACTCAGGTCACTCCAAAGCAAGTACAGAAATGGCTCCATCATTGTCCATGCTGGTGCGTAAAACCTCAGACATTCCTCCCTGGACCACATGACATGATACATAGAGGAACACTTTGATCATGTAGCTCAGGCCAGTATGACCCTGACCTTGTGTAGCATCTTACACTCACCAAGTATGATGTCACAGTATACAGACAAACTTATCACGTTTAACAGTTGGCTAACATATTGGTGTCATTCAAAGGGGATCCAGTGTCTGTCAGCCTGGGGTGACATGCTCGACATGCCACGTAGCTTCGCTATGGACAGCTTGCACCTGTCACCCTTGGACTTTCAAATACTGGCTAAGGCTCTTGCTACCACCATAGTGCCTTTTTTAAGCGGGGCTCAAAAGACAAACCCACCACCATAGACATTACAGAGTAAATGAAACTAAGGGTAATGCTGCTCAACACCAGATGTGTTACCCTCAAATTGTGTCCACTCAGGAATCTCCTCAGTATGGAGAATAGCGATATCTGTGCACTAACAGACACCTGGTTCAGGCTCACAAATGCACACCAGCACTACCAGGTTATATTTCATACCATGCTTTCTGACCACAAGACTTGGAACGGCCAACAGAAATAGGGGGAGTATCCATATACATCACAGATACACACACCTCTGGGTTAGTAGCACTGCACGAAGCATCGCAGACCATACATATGCAACTAACATTGTGCAAAACTGCCTTTCAGTTTGTTGCCTGCTACAGACCACCATCCCAAACTCAGGAACCACACTCAGCATTCCTGGGAACATTGGAGAATATGAAGGTCTCCCCAAACACCATTATATTGGGTGACTTCAAATACAAAAACATTGACTGGGGATACTACTCAAGCCCCAACACCCTCGCCCAACAATTGCTACTATTTGTAAACTCATATGCTATGGCACAACCGGTCACCACACCCACAAGTGGGGAAAACATATTGGACCTGATCATCACCAACATGGGGACTCTATGTTCCACACCAGTGCTATACCCCTCATTGGTAAGGTCAGAACATACATTTATCTCACTGGACATCCATATCCCGTCCCCACACCCATCCTGGGTAATCTTGCTGAACTTCTCAAAAACAAATGTCTCACTTCTCCAAACCAAGGTGGTATCCTTCAGAGACCCTGGGACAGTGGTAAATATGGCTCAGACTACTGAATCCTTTACATACACATTCTATGGACACCTAGTGGACTGCATGGATTGTGCTATCCCAAATAACAACAAGGCTCACTCCTCCAATGGCAGGGGACCTGTCTGGTAGACCCTGGCCATTAATAAGCTATACAATGAAAGGAGGAAGCTACTACATGATAGAGCATAATCCCAGACAGGGAAGGCATCTGTAATCTGTACTAGCAGACAGCTACGATTACTCATGAATTTATCTAAGGCCTGCTTCTAACGGACAATTGCATGAGACACGTAGGACAATCACAAGGCCTTCTTCAGTTATGTCAGGAATATGGGTGAACACTCACTGATATGCTGTGAGTTACTGCATGCTGACTAAACATACCCTGAACCCACTGACATTGCCAACATCCTGGCAAACAGGTTCAGTGCAGATGTCTCCCCCCATCCTCCCTAAGGAGTAACTATCCATCCCAACAGAGTGTAACCTCCCTGACATCAAAAATAAACAGGTGATTGTTGCCCTCCCCAAAGCGGACAACACAGCATCAATGGGACTAGATGGTGTCCCAGCCTGCATCTTACATGAGCTTCATGACAGACGTAACCCTCACATTAAGTCACTGTTCAGTATCAGAGTTACTACAGGATATGTACCAAAGGAGTGGTGTACAGCGACAGTGGTCCCACTCCACAGAGTTGGTGCCACAACAGACCACAGACAATATTGCCCTATAAGCCTAACTAGCCTGTTCTGCAAAGTTATGGAGCGTATTGTCATGGGACTCATACACATAGACATCGGGAACCTACAGACACTGTGTCCTACACATTTCAGCGTTGTTGTGGGCAGATCTTGCCTCTTGAACCTGTTCGTATTCTTTAAACAGTTACCAGGTCCATCGACGTAGGGACAGTTGTCCACACAGCCTACCTGGACCTTGCAAAACCCTTCAACACAACACCCCACTCGGCCACTATGCATAGGCTCACCAGCGTCGATATCAACACATATCTCACATGATGGATTGCTACCTGGATCAGGGATAGCACCCACATGGTCAGTATTGCAGGTGCCATGCCTGACTATACACCAGTTACATGTGGCATCCCACAAGGCTCAGTCCTGGGACCTCTCTTGTTCAGTATATATTTGTCTGATGTACAGGCTAACACAGGACGAATATGGCTGACCATGTTCGCAGATGACAGCAAGCTGGGTGCCATAATCAACTCTCCAGCTGGCACATGCATACTCAAACAGGGTCTCACAGAGATGGATGACTGGTGCCTGAGCCATGGCCTACAGCTAAATGCCATTAGTTGCATAGTCATCCCCTTTGGGAATAACAACATGCTCACACATTATCACATAGGTAGTAATCCATTACATATGGTAGGAGTTGTTAGGGGTTTGGGGACATGACCTGTTTGTACTCTCGCCTTTGACAATCACGTTGCCAAAGTGGTTAGACAGACCTTCTATATAGCCCACCTTATCCCATATGGTTTCACATCTAGATCAAGTGAGGTCATTGTGCCCCTATACTCATCACGACCATGCTTGGTTACAATGCCACATTTGGAATGTACCTTACCCGACACCTGCAGCAACTGTAATGGCCACAAAAGTTCCTCAACAAGCAGATCTAGAGACTCACATGGATGCCCTGCACAGTTCGCATACAGTAACTCCAGCTCTACTCAGTCGCTTTCCGCCTACTCGGATGTGATTTGTGCCTGTTGTTTACAGAAATATCCAACCCAGAATTAATGGACATGCTCCACCTCAGGATATCCAACTCCCTTGGAGCTAAACACTCCGGGGACATATAACTCAGCACAGATGTTAATAGGACATGCTGGAGGGACAGATTCTTATCCCAGAGGCTCCACTCACTCCGGATTGTAATCCTGGTTTTGCATAGGCAGAGCCACCCACTGACCACCTACAGGAGACATCTTGACAAGTGGAAGGGTGATCGTATGTTTACCCCTGGGATATCTTCTGCTAGACAAAGGCACAATAGACTAAACATAAATGGGCTATCTTGTGTGACCTACTATTCACAGGCACAGTGTAGTAATCTGACAGGGTTTCAAAAGCCAAACACACTCTGGCTAGGCTTGTACATGCCCTAGGCCAAATTGCCTAGTATCGATCTCTGAACCTATGATAATGTTCGGGATGCACAATGTTTATTGATGATACTGTTTGCAGGTTTTTATCATCTTTGCTTTCCCACTTTCTATGAACAACTTAGGTATCTGCAGGACATATTTAATTATGACAGGGATTAACTATATTATATATATGTGTCTGTTGTCATATAACTGTGTGCACAGGGTGGATTGCTGGATAGTGAGAGGTTCCTGGGTTAACACATGCAACTGCCAGATATGTGTGGCCCACTGCTGTACTCAGACATGGCCTAAGTGTGTGAGCATGTCCAGTTCAGGCTTTCCGTGTTTTGTTGACTGACATTTGTCTCATTTATTCAAGTGTGTGAGCATGCCCAGTGTGACCTTTCAGTATGTTGCTGTCTGAGGTCCACTACATTTGTTGATGTGTGTGAACATGACCAATATTAACATTTATACTGTGTGTGTTGAAAGTTGGGTTCTATTTTTACTGCAGGACTCACCTTTGTGTCATAACTCGACAGGGATTATGCTGTGCCTGCAGGGTTTCCATGAGATACTTTGCATAGACTTATCAACATTTCTTCATAAAGGATGACCACTGCAATACTGTCATGGTTTAGTGTTTCAGTACTATGACTATAGTGCATAGTATCCTGGGTTCGAGGCCCATCACTGCTTTATATTTTCATATTGAGCAGACCAGACTGCTTAAGGGCCAGTAGAGCAAATATGAGAATGTTGGCTTTTGTTCAGCTATGCCCTACTTAGACCAAGCTTGTCCGACATTGCTCAGTATTAACCAACATTGCTGGACGTTGCCCAATATTACTCAACATTGACCACAGTTGTGCTAGTTGGTGTGTACGATTTTGTTTACATATACTACATGGTGGTAAATGCTGTTTAGCACTGCTTTATATTGCTTAACACATGGCAATCATGCCTCAGGTGGTGCTGCATGGCTGCCTATGTCAGATTCACATACTACACTCCCTATACATGTTTGAAAGCAGGTAGTGTCAACTTAGGCATTCCTTTTACTATATGTGCGAGTCAGAGAGAGGTATCATTTCCAGAGTTCCTACTGAGCCAGTGTATGTGCTATGCGTTGCCTCTTTGCCAAGGCCAAAGCATACTGGGCACGCCTCCTTCTGCCTACTGGGGCAGGCTCAGGTTGTTCCTCCTCCAATATTAACAAACAAAAAGGCCAGCACCAAGGATTGAAGCAGAAATAGAAACAAAAATGTTTTATTATTTGAACCAGACCGGTTTCAGCTTGTAGCTTTCCTCCTCCGAGTCACGCTCTGCCTGTGATGGCCTTGGCAATGGTGGGGGGCTATTTGATCCAGGCCTATGCTGATCCTGCTGCAGCTGTTTTCGCAGGATCATATTATGTAGCATAGCACATACCATGACAATTTGGGTACATGTAGTTGGTGAGTACTGCAAGGCTCCACCAGATGTGTCCAGGCACTGGAACCCTGACTTGACCAGCCCAAACACATGCTCGATTACATTTCGTGTTTGTGCGTGTGCCTCATTATGGCATTCCTGTTCAGGTGTGTAGAGTAGAGTAAGACTCCATGCAGCCAACATGTCTGCGAGCGATCCAGGAACAGCCAGTAGGGGAGTGCAACTGAGATCTCTAAACTAGTCCTACACAGACAGAGCTGTGATATGCAAATTACCTCAATTGCAGGCGAAAGCTATGCAAATGAAGTAAATTTGCGATCCAGGAAACCCGAACCTGTCTGAGTAGGATTAGTGTTACTTGCAGAAATGTACTCAGTTGATAACAGAGTACGGTTCTGCAAATAGCAAAACGGAGCCATGTCAGCTGGAAATAAAGCATGAATGTATAGGAGGAAGCATGCCAATGGCCAAAAGTACAGCCACTGGTAACAGCAAGGGATGCAAATTAAAAATAAAATAACTTTTTTTATCCCGATCTCCGGGGTTTAACCATAGAGCAGCGCCGCGCAAATGCGCTGCACCCTAAAAAGCAGAAAATTAATAATTAAGATCCACAAATGTGGATTTTATAGCTAAAAAAATTTACCGTGCAAGGGAATGGCAGGCTGAAGACAACATGGCCACCGAGTAGAGGTTGCTAAGGGGGGAAGCTCAGTCTAAGAGATGTAACTAAGCATTAGTAGGCAATTCTATGCAAATGAGAGTTAGGATAGTGAATCGCAAGTTTACATAGCAAATGAGCACAGTCAGTGGAGTGTAGGAGTAGGATAAGGGGAGTAACAGAGTAGAAGATAGGTGACATCACGAGGGGGGTATGTATGAAAGAAGTGAAGCTCAGTGGAGCAGAGTGTCATGTGTCAGCTTACATTCACATAATAGTGAAAGAGGTGTGCCAACAGGTAGGCCAGGTAAAATCAAGAAATCGAAGGTGTATAAGTTTCTTGCTGAGCATGCATGTGCGCGCGCGTGCTCCAGTAAACCTGAGTAAGACAGTGTGTGCACGTGTAACCGTGTGTGCACGTGTGTAGGCTTGAGTAAGCATTTGTAAGGCTGTGTAAACAGTTGTAAGTGTGTTTGCGCTGGTGTGCGCGCGTTTTAACAAGAATAAGCAAGTTTTAGTCCATGTAAGCATGTGTGCGTGCGTGTTGGCTGCTGTGCTCGTGTTTGCGCTTGTGTGAGCGGCGCTCCCCCCCCCCGAGGAAACAGAAAGGAAAAAGGAAGCACACCAAATAGTGGGAAGTTACCAGGGAGTACTAGCAGAGCTAGCAGGTGAAAATAATCAGAACAGGCAATTACCCAGGCAGAACACAAGCCCAGACCAGCCCAGCACTTAAAACTCTGCAAACAACAGTCCATCATGTTTCTCTTAAGAGACACTGCAACACTGCAGTAAGCTAATAGAAGTGAAAACTGAAAAAGCTTCACTGAGACAAAAAATGTTAGGGGCTGCCATTGCTGTTATAAGGCGACATATGCAACATGCTGAGGGTGGTGATAATGCAAATTATGCTGGACAACCCACAGTGAGGCGACGAAGAAGAGTGTACAGGCCCAGGGTTACCTATCAGGGGCTACATGAGCTGGAGATAGTGGAGCGCTATAGAGTGGACAGAGACCTCTTGCAGCAAATTGTTGAGCTGTGCAGGCCATGCCTCACACACAGAACTAACAGAGGGGAACCCATCCCAGTGGAAACTAAGGTATGTGTTGGCCTAAGAATATTAGCACCAGGTACCTTCCAGAGACCAACTGGTGCTATGATGGGGATATCACAGGCATCAGCATCCAGGATACTACACCAGTTCCTGGATGCCATGTCAGCACATGTCAGTCATCATGTATATTTCCCCAATTCCCGTGAGGTATTGGCTAGCAATATGCATCTCTTCCAGCAAATAGCGGAATACCCTGAGGTAGTGGGTGCAATAGACTGCACACACATATGCATCAAAGCACCAGCCGGTGAGTGGGGTAGGGTCTACTTCAACCACAAGGGCTTCCCCTCCATCAACTGCCAGGTCGTGTGTGATGCCCAGGGCATAATATTGAATGTTTGTGCTGGCTGCCCTGGAAGCTACCATGATTCCCATATCTGGCATCTGACGCAGCTGTACCAGACATTTGCCAATGGGGACATCCCACATGGTCACCTAGTGGGGGATGCTGGCTATGCACTGGAGCAGTGTCTGATGACAACCATCAGAAACACACACACACCTGAACAGGAACGCCATAATGAGGCACACACACAAACACGAAATGTAATCGAGCGTGTGTTTGGGCTGCTCAAGTCATGGTTCTGGTGCCTGGACACATCTGGTGGAGCCGTGCAGTACTCACCAACTACATGTACCCAAATTGTCATGGTATGTGATATGCCACATAATATGTTCCTGCGAAAATAGCAGCAGGACCAGCATAGGCCTGGGCCAAACAGCCCCCCACCATTGCCAAGGCCATCACAGGCAGAGCGTGACTCGGAAGAGGAACAACCTGGGCCTGCCCCAGTAGGCAGAAGGAGGCATGCCCAGTATGCTTTGGCCTTAGCAAAGAGGCAATGCATAGCACATACACTGGCTCAGTAGGAATTCTGGAAATTATACCTCTCTCTGACCCGCACATATAGTAAAAGGGATGCCTAAATTGACACTACCTGTTTTCAAACATGTATAGGGAGTGTAGTATGTGCATCCAACATAGGCAGCCCTGCATCAACACCTGAGGCATGATTGCCATGTGTTAAGCAATATAATGCAGTGCTAAACAGCATTTACCATCATGAAGTATATGTAACCAAAACCGCACACACCAACTACTACAAATGTGGTCAATGTAGAGTAATATTGGCCAATGTCCAGCAATGATGGTTAATATTGAGCAATGCTGGACCAGCTGGGTCTAGGTAGGGCATAGCTGAACAAAAGCCAACATGCTCATATTTGCTCTACTGGCCCCTAAGCAGTCTGGACTGCTCAGTATGAAAATATAAGTGGCGATGGGCCTCGAACCCAGAATACTGTGCACTATAGTCATAGTACTGAACCACTAAACCATGCCAGTATTGCAGTGGGTAGCCTGTATGAAGAAATGTCAATAAGTCTATGCAAAGTATTTCATGGAAACCCTGCAGGCACAGCATAATCCCTGTCGAGTTATGACACAAAGGTGAGTCCTGCAGTAAGAATAGAACCTGACTTTCAACACGCACAGTGCAAATGTTAATACTGGACATGTCGACATACGTCAACAAATGTAGTGGACCTCAGACAGCAACATACTGAAAGGTCACACTGGGCATGCTCACACACTTGAATACATGAGACAAATGTCAGGCAACAGAACAGTGACAGTCTGAACTGGGCATGCTCACACACTTAGGCCATGTTGGAGTACAGCACTGGGCCACACATAGCAGGCATTTGCATGTGTTAACCCAGGAATCTCTCACTACCCAGCAATCTGCCCTGTGCACACACTGATATGACAACAGACACATAAATAATATAGTGGAACCCTGCCATAAGCAAATATGTTCTGCAGATACCTAAGCGGTTCATAGAAAGTGTGAAAGCAAAGATGATAAAAACCTGTAAACAGTATCAGCAATAAACATTGTGCATCATGAAAATTATCATAGGTTCAGAGGTTGATACTAGGCTATCTGCCCTAGGGCATGTACAAACATAGCCAGAGTGTGTTTGGCTTCTGCAACCCAGTCTAATCAGAACACGGTGCCTCTGAATAGTAGGTCACACAAGATAGCCCATTCATGTTGAGTGTATTGTTCCTCTGTCTAGCAGGGACCCAGAAGATATCCCATGGGTAAACATGTGATCACCCATCCACATGTCAAGATGTCACCTGTAGGTGATCAGTGGATGGCTCTGCCTATGCAAAACCAGGACTACACTCTGGAGTGAGTGGAGGCTTTCTGATAATAATCTGTCCCCCCAGCATGTCCTTTTAACATCAGTGCTAAGGTATATGTCCCTGGAGTGTGTAGCTCCAAGGGAGTTGGATATCCTGAGGTGGTGCATGTCCAGTAAGTCTGGGTCAGATATTGCCTGCAACTACAGGCACACAACATATCCATGTAGGTGGTAAGTGACTGAGTATAGCTGGAGTTACTGTATCAGAACTGTGCACGGCATCTGTGTGAGTCCCTGTATCTGCCTGATGAGTAACATTTGTGGCTATTACAGTTGCTGCAGGTGTCAGGTAAGGTACATCCCAAACGTAGCATAGTAACCAAGCATGGTTGTGAAGAGTATAGGGGCACAATGACCACACGTGATCAACATGTGAAACCATGTGGGATATGGTGGGCTATGTAGACGTGCTGTCTAACCACTATGGCAATAGGATTGTCAAAGGCGAGAGTATGAGCATGTTGTGTCCCCAAAACCATAACAACCACTACTGTATGTAATGGATTACAACCTATGTGGTAATGTGTGGGCATTTTGTCATCCTCAAAGGGGATGACTATGCAACTAATGGCATGTAGCTGTGGGCCATGGCTCAGGCACCTTTCAACCTAACTCTGTGAGACCCTGTATGAGTATGCATGTGCCAGCAGGAGAGCTGATTATGGCACCCAGTTTGCAGTCATCTGCGAACATGGGCAGCCATAACCCTCCTGTGATAGCCTGTACATCACACAAATATATATTGAACAAGAGAAGTCCCAGGACTGAGCCTTGTGGGATGCCATGTGTAATTGGTGTATAGTCAGACATGGCACCTGCAACACTGAGCATGTGGGTGCTATCCCTGATCCAGGTAGGAATCCATCATGTCAGATATGTGTCGATATTGATGCTGGGGAGCCTATGCATAATAGCCGAGTGGGGTATTGTGTTGAAGGGTTGTGCAAGGTCCAGGCAGGCTGTATGGACAACTGTCCCAACACTGATGGACCTGGTAACTGTTGACAGAATATGAACAGGTCCAACAGGAAAGATCGGCCCACAACAATGCTGTAATGTGTAGGACCCAGTGTCTGTAGGTTTCCCATGTCTATGTGCATGAGTCCCATTACAATACACCCCATAGCTTTGCAGAACAGGCTAATTAGGCTTTTAGGCCGATATTGCCTGTGGTCTGTTGTGGCAGTATTCAGTGCAGCAGGATCACTATCGCTGTACACCATTCCGTGGGTACATATGCTGCAGTAACTCTTATGTCGAACAGTGACGTAATGTGAGTGTTATGTCTGTCATGAAGGCTGTGTATGACACAGGCTGAGACACCGTCCGGTCCCATTGATGCTGTGTTGTCCACTGTGGGGAGGGTAGCACTCACCTGTGTACTCGTGATGTCTGGGAGGTTACATTCTGTTGGTATGGACAGTACCACCTTAGGGGGAATGTGGGGGACACATCTGCACTGAACCTGTTTGCTAGGATGATGGCAATGTCAGTGGGTTCAGGGTATGTTTAGTCAGTATGCAGTAACACATAGCATATCAGTGAGTGTCCAGCCAGATACCTGAATCGACTGAAGAAGGCCTTGTGAGTGTCTGACGTGTCTGGTGCAATTGTCCGTTAGAAGCGTGCCTGACATAATTACCCAAGTGATTGTAGTTGTCTGCAAGTACAGATCACAGATGCCTTCCCTGTCTGGGATTGTGCTCTATCATGTAGTAGCTTCCTCCATTTGTTGTAAAGCATATGAATGGCTGGGGTCTACCACACAGGTCCACTGCCATTGCAGGAATGAGTCCAGTTGTTATTTTGGATGTAACGATCCATGCGGTCCACTAGGTGTCCATAGAATGTGTATGTAAAGGATACAGCAGGCTGAGCCATACTTACCACTGAACCAGGGTCTCTGAAGAATACCACTGTGGTTTGGAGGAGTGTGACATTTTCCTATGGGAAGTTCACCAACATTACCCAGAAAGGGTGTGGGGACGGGATATGGATGTCCAGTGAGATAAAGTATGTTCTGCCCTTAGCAATGAGGGGTATATCGTAGGTCTGGGACATAGAGTCCCCATGTCAGTTATGATCATGTCCGATATTTTGTCCCCTCTTGTGGGTGTGGTGACCGGTTGTGCCACAGCATATGAGTGTAGAAATAGTAGCAACTGTTGGTCGAGGGTGTTGTGGCCTGAGTACTATCCAGAGTCAATGTGTGGGTATTTGACGTCACCCAATATAATGGTGTTTGGGGAGACCTTCATATTGTCCAATGTTCCCAGGAAAGCTGAGTGGGGTTGCTGAGTTGGGGAGTGTGGTCTGTAGCAGGCAATGAACCAAAAGGCCGATTTGCACAATGTTACGTGCATATGTATGGTCTGTGATGCTTTGTGCAGTGCTACCAATCCGGAGGTATGTGTATCTGTGATGTATATGGATACACCCCCTATTTGTGTTGACCATTCCGAGTTATGTGGTCAGAAAGCATGGTACAAAATACAACCTGGTAGTGCTGGTGTGCATGTGGGAGCCTGAACCATGTGTCTGTTAGTGCACAGATATTGCTATCCTCCATACTGAGGAAATTCCTGAGTGGGTGCAATTTGAGGGTAATACATCTAGTGTTGAGCAGCATTACCCTCAGTGTTGTGTACTCTGTAATGTCTATGGAGGTGGTTCTGTCCCTTGAGACCTGCTTAAATAAGGCAGTATGGTGACAGCAAGTGCCCTAACTAGTATTCAAAGGTCCAAGGGTGACAGGTGCAAGCTGTCCATAGGGAAGCTACGTGGCATGTCGAGCATGTCACCCCTGGGTGACAGACACTGTATCCACTTTGAATAACACCAATATGTTAGCCAACTGTTAAATGTGATCAGTGTGTTGGTATACTGTGACATCATACTTGGTGAGTGTAAGATGCGAGACAAGGTCAGGGTAATACTGAGCTGGGCTACATGATCACAGAGTTCCTCTATGTTTCATGTCATGTGGTCCAGGGAGGAACGTCTGAGGTTGCATGCACCAGCTTGGACAATGATGGAGCCAGTCCTGGACTTGCTTTGGAGTGACCTGAGTGCATGTGTTATGTGGTGGATCCTGGCACCTGAGAGACAGCTCAAAGTGACTATTCCCTTGTTTGGCCTGATGAGTGGGACGACAGTGTGTTTGACATTAAGTGTCACCTATAACAAGTGCATCAGGTGTGTTGTATAGCCCAAAGGGCAGTGGCTGTATGGCACACTGACATTGTGAACTGTGTGACATGTGGGCATTGTAGTGGGGTAGCAGTTGTATGTGTGTCTGCTGTGGAGGTCTCTGCTGCTTAGGCAGAGTGTATGTAGAGCCTCCGCATATGTGTATGTGTGATAATGTGGTTTGTGTGCTGTCACTATCAGTGTATGTGAGACTGATATGTGGTGTGTGTGGTCACCCTCACCACCTGATAGACTATGCCAGTCATGGGTCGAGAGAGCTCAGCATTCTGTATGTCAATATTGTTACATCTCCCACATATATGTGAGTGTGATGTGAGGAGGAGAGGGTTGTCTGTGTACATGAGGCAGATGTGACATTGTGTCATAACCACAATATTCACTAGCTGGACAGGAGAGTACACATTAAACCGACCCCTGGACATGCCAGTGTATTATGATGACATACTCTGTAGCCTGAGCACAAAGGATCAGTAGGGTGTTAAGTGTGTAAAAGAGTATAACCGGGATTAGTGCTCAGGTTTGTTGGTGTTTTGTAAAGAGTAGCTGAGAAGGGGTCCAAACTGAGAATCATGAAATATCCTTCAGCTATGTAATAAATAGTAATGTACACGCATATATGTGCTGAGTCAGGGACAACTGTACCTTACTGACATTGCCAACATCCTATCAGACAGGCCCATGTATACATACCCACCTCCCACAGATGATAGTCCCTGACATCATACCAGAAGATATCACGTGTAGAATGGCTGAACAGCTCCCCCCAAAGCCAAAAGCATGGCAGCAATTGGATTACATTGTTTCCCAATATGTGTCATGCATGCACTACAGAACAAACAGACCCTGCACCTGAACAGTCTGTTGAGCCTCACCCACTCCACAGGACCTGGAACTGTCGAATGTGTTACAGCAACATAAGGCACTCCCCATATGTGTGGGTGCACAACACACCATGGGAAGTATAGTCCAGTAAACCTATAAATTCTATTCTGCAAGGCCATGGAGTGCATCATGGCAGACGTGATAAACAGAGCTATTGGAAACCGACAAACACACAACCCTACCAACTGTGGTATGTTCATGTGCAGATCATGGTTCCCAAGCATGCCACACCATCTGCAAGGCAGCCACCCAGGACATACATCATGGAACAGAGCTACACATGTCCCACATAGACTTTGAACAGCTCTTCATCAACATCACAGACACATGTCGTATCCACAAAAATCAACAATTTGTGCATAGATATGTGTTGACATATGAAGTGATGTCAATGTGTCCACAGATAGATCACACAAGGTGGGACTCATGGAGTCCTGTACAAGCTGTTGATACCTGCCAACCTACATGGATCATTCCTGGGATTGCAAAACAATGTGTACACACATTACCATGTCCAGTCTGATGATGTCATCATCCTACAAATATACCAGGAGAACAAAAATCGCAGAGTAAAGCATATAGTGTGCTGTGTTAATGTGTATCTCTCTAGTATTATAACATAGCTAGGTAGGGGTTTGAGTCCTGTAAATGCCAAGTGTGTGTGGGGGGGATGTGTGCAGTTTCCTTTGAGAAAAGTAGTCTTTTTGGAGACTGGGAAAACACATTAAAAGAGGTACATCCCTCTTTGGAAAGGCTGATGATGTCAGCATCCTACAAATGTTCAAGGAGAACATAAACCACCCAGTAATGCATATAGCGCATTGTGTTAATGGGTATCTCTTTCTAGTATCATAACATAGTTAGATAGGGGTTTGAGTCCTGCAAATGCCAAGTGTGTGTGTGTGCCACAGGTAGTCAATGCAGTGTGGGTTTTGCTTTTACTATGGTATGACATATGTTTCAAACAGTATGTGCATTGCACACATCGGGTATCTGCGTGTCAAATAAATATGTGTACATGTGAACTCAATTAGTACATAGGTGTGAAGCCTGCATACGACATGAATACATTTGTAACCTTCGACAAATTGTGCCGCTGCTTCACAAATCATAAGTCACATATGTATGTTTGTGTCAAGCCCGGCCAATGTTGTGATCTGTGGCCAAGGACATCTCTGCCACACACACCCATGACACATACTAAAGAGTATTGTGAGTGAGGGTAATTGCCGGGGTATATGTCAGACATGTTCATACACAACAATGACTGGCAATAATGGACAGTCGTTATAGGTGTACACCAGCCCTATGGATATGCATGCAGGCCCCTAATGTGTTATGTGAAACACTGAGGGACCCCCACAATACCTATGGATATGTGGATACCAAGGGACTGATGACATAACACGTGTCTGTCTGTACACATTGGTACCCAACATACATGTTGAGGGCTACCACCTATGTGGTACTGTCGGGATAGTATGTATAGCAAATATGGATGAATATGCCATAGACGGCTTACTGCTATACAGCATGTACTGGACAACAGGTATCTATCTGTATGGTATCCTTGTGTAGGATATGCGTCCCATCCGGGGAATGCAGTGTAGGCCAATGCATGCATTTCCAGATGTTGATGGACATATCCCTAGTGTATTTGTATGTACCTAAGAGGGCTATATGCTACACAGGTGTGGTCCCAGGAACGTGTGGCGGTCAATACCACTGGTTACTGTTATTGTATAGTACTGAAAGGATCCAACTGTTACTGAGTTCCCTACAACTGTGAGTCATTTGTCAGGACATCATCTAATGATTGGTTATAGTCATGCTGTTGAGATAGTGTACAGTACCAGACTGCAGATCATTGACAGATATCAACAGTATCACCCACAGCATAGTGCCAACCCATGTCATACACACATGTGCACCCATGTTAGTACATATCTGTAGTAGAATGCATACTGGCCATCGAAAGATACCATGAGATGTTAACAATGTGTAGAACAGGGTATGTCACACATCCCACTTGTCCACTATGCACGTACATGCAGACAGTGCGCACACACCATGTTCACAGATGTACACCTGCTAATTTGTAATGCACACATCACACACATACTGTCCACTCACTAACACATGCTGGAAACACTGTACACTTCAGCCAAGTGGCACATGGGTGGACATTACATACTCAGGACTAACACTGCTGTAAACAATGCTACAATGACTATCACAGCTGTGATGCATAATGCCTGCTCAGGTATACCTACAAGGATATCATTACACTTTCCTGTTGTAAACTTGCTACTAATGCTACACTGCTATAATGTCACCCTGTGCATCATAACCATGTTAGCCTGTTCCTGCATCAATGTTACAGATGACAGGAGGTGGCACAGGTGTCATCATATGCACAGGTGTGTTGTAGGTTTGCCAGAGCCTGATACTGACCCATCCAATCAGCATGTCTGTGTGTGTGTGTGTGTGTGTGTGTGTGTGTGTGTGTGTGTGTGTGTGTGTGTGTGTGTGTGTGTGTGTGTGTGTGTGTGTGTGTGTGTGTGTGTGTGTGTGTGTGTGTGTGTGTGTGTGTGTGTGTGTGTGGGACAACAGTACTGCATGGGCCAATGTTGATGTAATGTGTGTGTGTATGTGTGAGCCCTAGTTGTATGGTAAATGTGTGTGTGTCTGCATGCACACAACTCCACCATGTGGCTGACATATACGGGCAGTCACAGACTGTACCTGCTAGGCCGTACAGATCACTGTCTCTGGCCACGGACATGGTACCTGTGCCTAGCAGGGGTGCTATGGGCAGTATTGGGTACCAACCCTGATTGGGTGCTGTCATCAGTGGCAGAAGTCAGCTGTTGCTTTTTACATGGCGTTATTTAAATTGATTGTACAGTTTCTTTTTTGAAGTTCTGAAGACGTCTACTGATTTAGTAGACGAAAAGCGCTTAAACTTATTGCTCAATTAAAGTGTTCATGGCTTTTACTCATTTGGATTTATTTGGTGACCACTACAAGAGTTCGTTTCTGGTACCTGGTGTTTGTATTATCAGTGGCAGAAGTATGATGACTGGACCCATGTTCCTGCTGGGACTGGCCAGTGCCACGTGCACGTGGTCTAGTAGGACGGTCAATGGACAGGCCAGCCCCAGCATTGCTAGGGCTGGTCCTGCCACTATGGGAGCAGCTGGGATCCGTGGTCCATCTGTGACGACTGCCAGCTGATGCTGTTGCTGGCATGCATCCGCGTTGGCTTCTCATCCATCTCGTACGGTCCTGGCTCATGGCTATCAATTACCTCGGTGTAATTCCAGATGGCATCGGCAAGGTCATGGATGCTGTCACTGATAGCAGTGTAATGGGCCCGCTGTGCCCTTAGTCCCTGTCGGGTGCACCGTTCCATACATGCCTGTGCCTGCATTACAGCCAGGAACATACTGGAGGTTGTAATACCTCTAGGGGCACGTCTGCCAGGGGCGATACGACCAGTGGTGCTCCCTGAGAACTCCTGGACATCCGCCTATGTGGTACTGTTCCAGTAATCTGGCTATGGCTGCTGTGAGGGGATGCACGTGCCATAGGTACCACACTCTCCTGGTCAATGCCAACTGTATGCTGTCCCTCAGCTAAGGCCATTGGTGACGAGGGATGTATTGGCAGTATGAGTGTGTGCATAGATGGGGTTGACTGTGTAGTTTCGATTGGTGGACCAACAACAGACCCTGTCAGACGTTCCTGTGCCACAATGCATGTCTCATCATCTCCACTATCAGTGGCGGTGACATCAGGTTCCCTGCTGCATTCAGCCACCCCTAACTCAGCACCTGTGGAAGGAAGACAGGAAACACACTTTACAATCTGTACGTGATGTTAGCACACATGCACACATGCACACATGCACACATACACACATGCACACATGCACACATGCACACATGAACACATGCACACATGCACACATGCACACATGAACACATGCACACATGCACACATGAACACATGAAAACATGCACACATGCACACATGAACACATGCACACATGCACACATGCACACATGCACACATGAACACATGCACATAAATACACTGCTCACCACAGCCCATACACACACACACACCAGCAATCCAACACATACACAATAGTGGGTGATGGTGGGTGACAGTATCACAAGGCAAACAGTCACCACACACGTGTCAGCATGCAGAATATGTGTTGCTCAAGACCATGCAGTGCAAGTGTAGACAGCCCTATCTAATGACATTATACATGGCTTTGATGCATGTGTGTAGTTGTTCAGTGATTGGGTACACCCTGGAACAGAGTGTGTACATGGACACAACATTGCTGTGCAAGTATTATCTGCTCTGCAATGTCATGTGCACCATCACTCAATGGTATACATACCATGGCTGCATGTGTTATCTGTGTGACACATAGATTGCCATGTCTGATGACAGTGTCTGTGTCCATAGCACATAATAGTGGGCACAGGTGTAGTGAATGCATGCAATATACAGACATGGGATGAGTGGTGCATGTAAATGTGAAGGAATCCAAATGCTCGACATGGACATTGTACAGTGGTTATGGTGTGTGTGGGACATATTGCAGATATGTCAGTGCCAGCCATGACATGGCATGCTACACGGCTGCGACATTAAACACTACACATACCCAATGTGTGTCATGTGACCTCTACACCCAATAGTATTCCAGGACATATATGTGACTCTTTGTACAGATGGCGACTGATGTGCAGAATGTGTATACTAGCATATGTAAGCACACACTCAACATGCTATGTATGGTGTGTATAGGTGCATATGTTTGCACACACAGAACAATGAGGTGCACAGCAAAGACTTCTATGTGTAGTACTGTGGTCACTGTAACCAGATGGGGTGTAGTACCATATGCCATCACCATCATCATGCATCTTGTGGTCACTCATGGCTACTAATGTATGACAGACCACCACCTAGCATGATGTACCTGAAATGCACTGCCGTGGATACATCCACTATTACACAGCCACTTTGTACATGGGTGTATGAGGTGCCCAGTAGGGAGCATTGTCTCACATGACTGTGTTATGTGTTGAAGAGTGTTGCACAACCCCATGATAGGCCTCTACCCCCGAGGTACATCATGTGTGTGTGGATGACATGTGGGATACTGAAGTGTGACCTTACAGCGGGTGTGTGGTTACGCCATATGTAGCATGACTTTGTGTACTGCATGTGATAAATGTGTTATGTAGTGTACAGGTGTTGCAACTAAGCCTATCCAATGTGCAGTACGGAGTTGCCACAACTGTGTGTCATGCTCTGTGTATTGCATGTCATTGAGGCAACTACTGACATTACTGAGCTGTGCAATGTCTCACAGCAAACATGCATGGCATGCATTATGCATAGGTTTGTTACGTGTACATGGCCTACACCTCACCTATGACATGCATATTTCATTACCAACATTGCAGGTATAACACACTCATCAGCATGGATCGGTTGCCCTGCCGTCACACCAGAGGGACCTATGAGAATATGAGAGGGATCGGCAGTGGCCACAACTGTGGCATTGCTACAGTGGGTATGCTAAACTGCAGTACAACAACAGTCAACAGTCACAGGTGTAGGGATATTATTCAAACTATCCGTATTGCACAACACTAGGCAGCTGAACTGCTAAACACACAATACACATCTCACGTACACATAATCTAACAATACAGTTAACTGTAGTCCACAGATTCGGCATGTTACCTGCTTGCTCCACGTGGATGTGCTGGGTGGCTCCGGCCTCCATTACAACACATGTCAGTGGTTGATGTAGCTGTTGTCCAGGAGCCACCACACTTAGGAGCAGCTCCTCCGCTCTGGTGAGGGGGGGGGTGAATGGCCACCCCTCCACCTGTGGCAAGCTGCTGTCTTTGGATATCAGACGCATGCCACCAGACTTGTCTAATTAAATCACTGCAGTGATGGCGTACCTGGTCATATGTTCAGTTATGCATGCCAATGTCATTTACCCAACTAACAAGTTCCTGCCACAGTGCAGTCCGCTCCTGCTGGTGCTGGCTGCTTCTGGAGAAGAGCATTGTGTACCGCTGCAATAGGCTGTCTAGTATCACCTCTTCCTCATCCGCTGTATACGCTGGGTTGCGGTGGTGGGCCATCTGGATGAAAAAGATATGAACAATATGTGTGAGAGTGTCCTGTGTCACACTTTACACCTTTACCCACAGATATCACTTTACTGCCATATATACCATCCTATTGTCTGTCAGAGGTTGCACACGTTCAATACCACTTATTGGTTCTCAGGCCACAACTAACGAACACTGCCTGGCAGACTTTATATATCACACCACTATACAACAGTACCTGACACACTGTTTGTGACACATTGCACAACCTCAAGACAGGGGTGTATATCACACTGATGCATGAACAGAGATGTCATCCATTGCAATGGATGTATAGTACAGGTACAGTGGTACCAATTAACCACCCTAGTCATTGATGCCATAGCCCTGCCTAACAGATGTGTCCAGTTGTTACTACAGGTAGCATACTGCTGTAACAGTCTATATATGTTGCTGGATGCACACATTTACCCTGTAACACACATATGATTGCAGCCATTGTACAGGCATAATCACACACACATCATGCAAACATACAACGCACCACTGTATGCCAACACAGATGAACATTACCTGTGTACCATACAGTACTGTGTGCCACTACTTACACACCCTTATGTCTGCATTCTGTCCTCTGTGGAGACTACAGGAAACACACATGACAGTGTTTCCAAGCAATGTGAACACACACCATACTGTGCTGTTTAGGCCTACAGCTTCAGGTAGTACTACAGTTCATATTAGTGATGGATTCAACAGCAGTACCACTCAATAAGCATGCATGTATTGCTTTAGCCTACAATGAGACACCACATTCGTCAAAGGAGAACTATGTCACATTACCTGCTGTACTACTATGTCTGCCTAGGAGTACATTACACATCAGTTGCTGTCCTCACAGCTAGGATAGGCACTACCATGTCAGATACAACATCACACTAAGCTATCACACCTTTACAGACCTTGCACACATTCAGCATTACACTTATGCAACCTCACATATCAGCTATTGCATTAAGTACATTTGTGAGTGCATAGTGTCATAGGTAGGTAATATGCTATTGGCCCTAGGGCCTATGGCAGACTAGCCATATGCTACCCTGGCCTTTGACACACACGTACTTTGATTTCACTTGCCCCTGCCAACCTGAACCACAGAGGTGTTTCCTGGGGTGTATTACCAATATCCCACACAATCATCAGGGGTATTTATAACAACTGCTAAAGAGGAGCCTTATTTGCTATTGCTATGTGGTCTATTCCGGTGTATGGCATATCTCTGAGATGGGAACCTATCCCTCCAGCATGTGCCATTTAGTGAGCTGACAAGGTTTCGGGCCCTAGAGCGTGTATCCCAAAGGGATTGTGATATGTTGCCATGGTGGTTGTCACCCAGTTATGGGTGTAACATACCTCTGTATGTCCAGCAGAGGTCACCTCTGTGTGGCCAGTATGCAATACAGTGTACTTGTGGTTTTGTGAGTCAATCTGCATAGGGCATCTGTTTGCAGCCAGTATTACCCTCTGGGGGGTCTGTCTGAGGCCTGTTCACCTGGTGTAGTTGTCATGTGAAGTACATACCACACAGGGCATTGTGATGAGTAGAGGGGAACTCTACCCTATACTTCCATAGCTGACACACCTGTTGTCATGACACATACCACACAGACAGATTACAGGTGTAGTGTGGCACTATCTTCATTAAAGTGGAGGCTACTGTCCACCTGTGTCCCATGTTCCCTTATCACACCTTCACTGTTAGGTAGATCTCTACCTATGTGGTAGTTAATGTGTACACTGTTTTGGGAAGGTGGAATGGCACTGCAGTATCAACACTTGTCTTCTACAGTCCATGCCTTGGTCACCACACACCTGTTGCGGTACATATGAACCCATGTCTCTCTGTCTCTCTCTCTCTCTCTATATATATATATATATATATATATATATATATATATATATATATATATATATATATATATATATATATATATATATATATATATATATATATATATATATATATATATATATATATATATATATGTGTATATATATATATATATATATATATATGTAGATATATATATATATATATATATATATTATACACATGCATATCTATACACATACATGTACACATCCATTGCTGTACACATGGATGTACATATAGGCACATGTACAGTCCACATTTCATGGTGGGGATATCACTTATGCGACAGTTGTGGGATGTACAGATATGTGATTAAATTACACAGTGTTGTGCAGAATGCATGTGGGTGTCCTCAGCCCTTGTAGCATTAGCAGACCTCACTGGCTGTAACACAGCAGATGTGACAAATCTGTCCCACAGCATTTCACCACCACATGACATATATCAACACTACCATAGCTGGTCTTAGGCATAGGCCAACTGGGCGGCTGCCTAGGGCACCACTCTAGCAGGGGTGCTTTTCCACTATTTATGTGGTGTAGTAAGACAAGGATGGGGGCACCAGGAAGTGTGGTAGGGGGCGCCATGGAGCCCTTTTGCCTAGGGCACCAGTTGACCTATGGCCGCTCCTGCGTACTGCATGCTGTTTTCTAAGCCACACACTATGACCTACATGGATATATGCACATATCAACCTTCACTGACAGATATCTGTCCACCCTTCACTAACAGTTGCAGTATGTCCCTTGCCCTATGCACATGTGCAGATACAGATAGATACATACTGCTGCCACACATGGATGATTTGCAGTGTGTAGAGTACTCTTCAGGAACATCTACAACATGCCAATACATACATGTGAGTTACATACCTTACCTTAGTATTTCCCTGCTCTGTGTGTTATGGTTTTGTAGTTTTTTTTTTTTTATTGTTGTTTTTTTTTTTGGTTTTCGCCCTCTATTCAACGTTCTGTCTCTGTTTCTCACTCTGTTCTGTTCTGTCGCTGTCTCAGTCTGTGTTTGTGTTTGTGTCTGTGTCTGTGTGTCTCTCTCTCTCTCTCACTCTCTATCTCACAGCACCTGCAATGATATAATTGCATGTGTGGACTGCAGGTACAGCCTGCTTTTCTAGGTATCTGCACTTGTGCATGTGACAGCCTCTGCACCAATTGCTGCCCACCATTCAGTAATTGCATGCAGCCTGCTGTTTGGTGATTGCATTACTCACTTTGATTGCAGCCCACTGCTATAAAATGCTAGGTTAGGTAGGCATAGCCCTTTCAGATTTCCAAGGTGGGGCCCATGCTTGTTTGTTCTGGACACCGTTGTGTCAGTCTGAATGTTGGTATATTTCTCTTATCTGATGCTAGGTTTGTAGTCAGTTATATGCATGTTGTACTCAAACCTGAATGTTGCTGCTTCCAGTACACACATCTCAGTGTAGACATGTACGCACCCCTCCAAATGCTAACACAGGATACATGGGAGTATGTACTTTTTTCTCACTTACACAATTAACTGCCATACAAATGTGGTTATTGCACTGTATTCCTGTTGTCAGTATTAATCCTGGTCTGATACTGTGTGGTGTTTGTAAGGTGCTACTGTAACATTATTCCCTGCTAGGATGGCTGGTTCTCCTTTCACAGTCATGTCATGCAATTCACAACCACTGCTGGTAAAGACCCACAGAAAAGGATTTGTGTTATACCATTCCTAATTTCCATTTACATTCCCTCATTGCAATGCATGATATATTTATTTCAGAACCAAGTTATTTGTATATCTGCTGTGGCTTAGTGGTAATTCATGCAGTCTATTGTGTCAATGGTCTGGGGCTCGAGACTGGCAGAGGTTTTTTTTTTGCTGCTCAGCAGAACAAGGGCCCTACCATAGAGTGACTAAGGCACTTTTAAGCAGTTGTAAGTGGGTTTGCACGGGTTTGCGCAATGCTTAGCGATGCTTAGCTAAGCGCACACATGCACACACTCGCTTAATCCCACTTACTACTGTTTAAAAGTGCTTACTCCCGCTAACCCCCACGCTAATTTCTTTTAAAGGAAAGAAAATGGGGAGATAGGAAAGTGGTGAAAAAAGGGGGCACAAAGAGGGACACACAGTAGGTAAACAAGCTTGGGATGTGCATGAAGGGTGTAGGGAAGGTCCATAGCTGCCCATTTGTTTAACAGCAACAGCTGTGCATATGCAATGAATTTGGAGTGAAATTTGAAACCTTCCACCCCTGGGAGAGGGGTGAGGGCAACAAAGTATGTTGTACTGCCAATTCTAATTATCAGCTTACATGTTTGTCCAATGGACATGTGTGCGAAATGGGCAGCTATGTATGGGGCATAATTTTTTTGTGGGTACAGATTGCCCTTTTTTTTTTTTTTTTCAGATGAAAGTGGGAAGTGAGGTAGAGGAAGTAGGTATGTCCGGGGAGGTAGGTTGGGAAGGTAAACAGACAAGACAGACAAGATGCATACAGGGACGGTGTATGACACATGGGGTGGCTGAACACAATTGATGGGGTCAGATGTTTGGTAATCAAAGCCCATGAGCCCACAGATGGTAACAGTGGAACTGAGATCCCCGCCCATGGGCAGTCACCACTGAACCTTCACAGCCTCGAGGGTGGCTGTGCTGGGGGCTGCGTAGGATGGGCATGCTCACCCATGAGACACGCCACTCTCGCCTCAAGCTGGCGTAGGCGATCAGCGACTGAATGCTGGATCTCCCTACGCACCACAGCCTGGACCCTTCGAAGGGTGATGGGTGGCCCTTCTCTGCCCACGCTTGCACGGGGGGATGAGCTCCATCCCCTGCAGCGCTTCCACCCGAAGGTGGCACAGGACCAATGGAGGAGGGGAGCCCGGGCTGGGCACCGGACCTGCTGGTGCCAGGTGCACTCATCGGCTGAGGAGGGACAGGTGGGTCAGCTGGGACCGGCCTTCCCATACATTCTGTGATTAGGTGTTTTTAATTACAACATACGCAAAACAGCATTCCAGATTAGTTTTAACAGCATGCAATAATATTCCCATTAACCCAACACACCAAGGGTACAGCAGTTGAACAGCAAGCATAACACATGCATATATTGAACCACAGTGGTTATTCCAACAGCATGCAGGGATGTTTGGTCGCAACAGGCCATCATGATTGTGGTGTTTAAACAGGGCACATGCATCAACGTGAATGCAAATATTTATAGAACAATAGGACATATGTCCCAACAAATATTTAAGATTACACATACCCATTGAGGTGTGGAATTGCATGATTTATGCACATACAGTAGGGTGTAAAAAAAAACCTCAGTTAACATTTTATAATGACCTTTTAGTCTACACTACATTCCTAGTGACTGCAAGTGTATATCCCCTACCTGTATTATTATACTTGCCACCATACATTAGGTTGTGTAATGGGTTTGGCTAGTTCAATGTATGCCTGACCTATATCTGACATACTAACTGTCCAGGATGCAGATGTTACTGCTACATATTTCTTGATTGTATTTATATTTCTTTATCTACATATCTGAAATGTTTTCACATGATATTTTCACTTCGATTTGTACAGAACCCTGCATTTCTTAATACACACTCACATTTCTGGGGAAAAAATAACATGCTACATGTGTGCCAGGTTTACTTATTCATGCCAGCCACTAACTGACTGTTGTGGACTGTATATATGTTTCACAGCTACTAGCACTTCGATCACCCACTTTATATGGGACTGCACAACTCTGGGTTGCCAGCACCTTTTCAAACAGTACTGTTCGTATAATGCAAGGGTACAACAACATTTCAGACTCTGTGACACAGACACACTCTGGGTTTTAGAACTTTATTAATGACATTACACACTTTTCCACAGGCTCACTCCTTTATTTGTTTTAACGGTGTATATGGCAGACATGTTCAAGACATATTATACCTTTATTAATAGGTTAGAACAATCTTTTTTCAGGCTCACTCACTTATTTTATATGACAGTGCCTGCAGAGATATTATTCTAGACATATGTTACCTTTCTTAATGGGTTACTACACTCTTTTTCTGCCTCTCTGATGTTTTTATCTGACAGTATATGCAGAGGACTTATTCAGGCAATTTTATGGCTGTATTATTGGACTACAACACCTTCTTTCATGCTCTCTCCCATATTTTATATAACAATACATGCAGAATAATCACTAACGTGCCTGTTGGCACAGCCTTAGCAGCCTATCAGCATAGGCTTGCTGATTCATAGCACGGTCACCTGCAGCTGTAAAGTAAATGAAGGGATATTGAGACATACCTATCTGTTATATATACTCCATTATCAATTCTTACATACTGCATTCCATGGTTACATACTCAGTTGTGGGGCATCCCGCATCCCACGGGCCTCCTGTATCCATAGGTTCAGGTGGTCCTGCTTTCATCTCTTCAGGTCTGCATGGTGGTGACGGACCTGCTCACCAGTCCGAGGGATGCCTGTGGCACTGGTGAGGTCACAAGCTAACCGGTTGCAAGCCTCTGCCTTGTATTCTTTCCCTTGGAACTGGCCCTGCAGGAGTCCTGACTCATAACGGTGGACAAGGAGCCAAACCATGTATTTGGACTCCTCGATGCCCCAACGTTGCACTCGGAAGCATGTTCCCTCTCCGACACCAGACATTCTAACTGCAGATGTGAGCTACAATCAGTTATGGCGTGTATTCCCGTCTGTGGGGCTTAAATATGCCTCATTTCCCGCACTTTTTTGTGATTGGCCATTTTGTAAAATTCTCGACTGACTGCAGACCTGCTTAGTAATGGTTAAACTACCATTCGTAAGTATATGAATGTTAATAGTGGCTGTTTATCTTATGTTGTCATGGCTTAGTGGTTCTGTACTTTGCTTCTGGTGCACAGAGTCATGGGTTTGAACCTTGTCATTCATTTTATTTTCATACTATCCAGACAGGGTAGGGCTTGTGGCTGCATTTAAGCAACTTTACCCTACGTTGCTCCTTGGTGCCCTATGGTGCCCTGGTTGGCGCAACGCGCACGTCCGTGCAAACACATTGCGCTAGGTAAAGCGCCATTGAACTATGGACAACTCTTTTGCTCTAGGTGAAGCGCTATTAAACTATGGGCAACTCTATTGCGCTGGGTGAAGCACTATTGAACTATGGGCAACTCTATTGCGCTGGGTGAAGCGCTGCTTAACTGCAGGCAATTTTATATCAGGATCCTTTAAAATATTTATTTTGTTCACTGATACATTGGCCATTTCACTGCTTTTTAGTAATGTTTAAACATATTTGTCAGGTATTATTTCATATACTGATTTAAAAAATAAGTACGAAGGGGAGTGGTGGGACTCGAACCGTGAATGCCTCCTTTTTGTGCGAACGCTCTACCATCACACTATTGCTATTTTGGGTGATTTGCATAAACATTCCTCCTTATGCTCTTCCATGTCAGAATTGCTAACTCTAGCTAAGCAATGGGCACACCCGTGCACACACGCTCAAATACGGGCAGCTATTTTGGGAATTTAAAAAAATAAATTTAATGTTTTGCGTTTTAGAACTGTGATAGGGGTTTACAATATCAGGGAGTGTGGTGCTGGGTGCAGGGACATTTGAGCAGACTCACTCTTGTGTATCTGCTTTTTTTACTTTTAAAACACTTGCAGGGGCATGGACATTTAGACTGCTCGGCAGTCGGACACGCCACCTGCTTTCTTACATGGTCCATGTAAGACTTACGGTTGAGTCAGCATGTCTAAGTAAACAAAACCCAGGACTGACTGTTCAGGCTAAAAAACAGACTTTTAATTATGTTAGCACTTTCGGAAAATCCAGTGACTTTCCTTCCTCAGACAACATGAAATACTTGCCAGCATCCATATATAGCAAGCCTTAAAACCAAAATTAAACAATCAAGCAATTAAGAACCAACAATTAATTCCTTAAAGATAAACAAATTGAAATAATTATTACCATAAATTGTTACAGGTTGGTAACTTAAAAATAAAAGAAAAATAAAAGACAACCCATAAAGAGAAACGTTGTGAAACACAACTATTAAAGGTATCAAAAAGTTAAAATAAAACTTTAAAATACACTAGGACTCCAACACTTACAAATCTGCATCAAAAGCAGGAAAAGAGTAAAACAAAATGTAAAAGATAGCCTAAGCTAAACCCTTTAAAAGATGGGCAAAAGTTATATATAAATGCATAAAACAACTACGTACATATTTATTAATTATTAATTAATTTCTCTACCTTTTTAAAGCCAATTTTTTAAGGCAACATTTAATGGACATGGTCTCATTGAGACCAGGCATTAAATAAGATGCAGTCAAAATCTGCCATCTCAATTCTTCGATTTCGAGGCCAATCTGCCAAGGGCCACCCCTATCATCATTATCAATCTGAGTAAGAACTGAAAACTTAAAAGAGTGGCCAGGATGAAAATTAATGTGCCTAGCCAGAGCATTCGTAAGGTCACATTTTGTAATCGCATAATAGTTCTCGTATATGCGTTGTTTAAGCTTTCGCTCAGTTTTGCCGATATAAAAGGCATTACAATCCTGGCATAAAGTGCAATACACTAGTCGCATTGAGTCACAAGAAAAGTGACCTAGAATTTTAAACTGAACCCCCCGAATGTTAATCTGATGGGCTAAATTCAGATGCTTACATTGGTGACAACACCCACACTTTACCATTCCTTTGGGTCTGCAACTCCTACTTTTATTAGTATAATGCAGTAAAGATTTCAAATTCAGCCCACGTCTAAAAGTAATAGTGGGTTGATCTCCTAAGATCTTAGCTAAAAGAGGGTCTTCCATTAGTAGAACCCAATTTTTTGCTAAAGTAGCCCTAATAAAGGAGTGGTCAAGGTTATAGGTACAAAAAAACCTAATAGGATTTTTGTTCTTGTTTTTGTTTCCCAAATCCTCAAGTGGGCAAATCAATTCATCAAGTTCAGACCCTTCAAATAAAGCGGCTACCAAAAGGGGTTTATAAAACCCACTTTGTCGTTTGTTAATAACCTCGATTTCCAAAGACTGAACGAGTGACAAGGGGTATCCCCTCTTAATAAACATACTTTCCAGCAATTTACATTCATCTAAGGAATCAGCTTCCTCAGAAACCATCCTAGCAGCCCTAACAAGCTGCCCCTTCACGACCCCCCTCTTCTGGTGGTAAGGGTGACTACTTGAAAAGTGGAGAAAGGCATTGGAGTAGGTGGGTTTCCTAAAAATGTGGCTTGTAAACTTTTTATTGACATGATCCTTTTGGATATAAATGTCAAGAAAGCTAATAGAATCAAGTCCTATGTTATACGTGAATTCTAGAAAATCAGTTAAGCTAGAAATAGACGAAATAAAGTCCTCAATGGCATCCTGTGATCCCTTCCAGAGAAAAAACATGTCATCCTGGTACCTAGTGTACCAGGCAACATTTTGCTTAAATAGGGGGTCTTCAAATAACCTGGTTGTCTCCCATTGGGCCATGATGCAATTGGCAAAACTGCCACCACAAGGGGACCCCATTGCTACCCCAGATTTCTGAACGAAAAACTCCCCTTCAAAAATCATAAAGTTGTTAGTGAGGACTAATTCGAGAAGTGTTTCAACAACATAAATAGTGTTGTTGTTAATGTTTCTAGCGTACATGAAATCCCTAACCCACTCCAAGCCTAAATTGTGAGGGATCACCGTATAGAGGTCCCTCACATCAACAGTCAAAAAGATGTAATCATCTCTAAACTGAAGATTACTAAAGAATCTTAAAAATCCCCACGAATCTTTACAAATGTGGCCTCCTTTTTCAATCAGGGGCTTAAGAATACTGTCAATGTACTTAGCACATCCATACATGATAGACCCTCGCCCATCCACAATTAGTCTAAAAGGGGGGTTAGAGAGGCACTTGTGGATCTTAGGGATCCCAAAAAAGGAGGCTACTCTAGGAGCTGGCATGGAAAGAAATGCAAACAAATCAACATCGATAGCCGCTTCAAAAAACAGATCATCCAAGACCTGTTTAATTTTGACATATGCTATGTTCAATTCGTTACAGCTGATTCGTTGGTAGGCCGGATTTTCCAAATGTAATAGCATAGATGAAACATAGGTGTTATGGTCCATGCACACTAACCCACCCCCTTTATCCGGCTTCATCATTCTTATTTTACAGTCTCTTAGAAGCCTGATAAAGTCCCGTTCATTCTCATTTATATTGTACCTTCCTTTTTTATTTCTAACCCCTTCTTGACAGAAGGTACGGAAGTCCAATTCACAAATTTTTTCATATGCTAAAAGAGCCGGGTGGAGCGGAGGGTTATATGTACTGGAAACCTGTAACACCTCCTGAACTGATGAGTTGACTCCCAAAAGGGAAGTAAGATTCAGCTTCCGAACAAACAACTTTAGGTCAATAATAATGTTAACCAAATTTAAGCCAGAGTCCGGGACAAAAGTTAGTCATAAAGAAAAAAAGTCAATCATCTCTTTTGGAAACTCAAGATCCGTGTAATTGTACAAAAAGAAGTCATTGGTCTCATTAACTTGAACAGTTGGATCCAGGTAATTCTGTTGAACTACCTCCTCCTCTGGTTCTTCCGTTTCCGAGACCGCCCCTGCTGGTTCGAATTCCTCGGTTGGTTGACCCGTTGGGTCTCCTGACCCCAAAAACCCTGTTGGGACATGCAAGGGGTAGCAAACCCCTCATGCTGGTCTGACCCAGCATTAGAGGCATTATTATAGCCACGACTAGCGTTAGGGCCATTGTTGTGGCTACCCATGCTCACATGCTCAGCATGTCCTAATGCATATTCATGGCACGCTGATGTCACACCGTTCAACTGCAGCCTCCAAGTAAGACTTATTAAGTCTTACACGGAGGATTTGTGAATCCGAGGAAATGTGTTAAACTCACAAAACCTAGTTATTATAGTCTTACATTGCGTAAAAACTATTACGAAAACTAAGGTTTCCTATTCGTCACCAGTTGAGTATAATTGACCAATCATTGAGCTAAAACCTTCATTTCCAATAGACTGGAGATGGAGGTGTGTTCATTGATCCCTGTTCAATTAAAGGTGTCACATTTCAACTGCCAATGCAGTTCCTGCCTTTTGAATATTAACTGCCAAGGCCTGCCCCTTTTTTTGTTCTATTTTTCAACTACAATAAACTGAAAACTATGAGCTGGAAAGTTTTTCTATGTTTAAACAACAAATTAGATATTTTTTATTCTTAATATCATACAAATGCTCATATATGCATTCCTTTAACTTGTCCTTGATCTTCCCGGTCTAAAATGCAGGGCAGAAATCACACAAAGCAGCATACACCCCCCCCCACTCTCACAGTTAAATTTACCGGTTACTGAAAGATTGCATTTATTAATTCTGAACTTTTCACCTGTGTCACTCACCAGGTCAGGAAGAAACAGGCGAATATTGCTGGTTTTTGTTCAAGCAGCTTTATTATATACAAACACATCTTAAACAAAGTTGAGTAACTTTAACTTATAAACAAACTTGGAAGCAATACAACGAAAACAAACTAGTACCACGAATCCCACTAGGCACTGAGGCACAGAACCCTCCGTTTAAAGACACAAAACAGTACTGTAGATAGGATCACTGCAGCTCCAAACTATCGAACACCAGATGGACGAGCAGGAAAGGTTAAAAAGTTCTTTTATTGCACACAACAAGAAAACCATCCAAGTAACCACTCCAAGTAACCACAAGCGCTTTCGCCTGTTCTTAACAGGCTTTTTCAAGTGTATTAGGTTGCTGCTTCATTCAGAATTTATACCAAACCAACCCTGCTCATGTGATTAAATTAATTGCATGATTGTCATCAATTGATTAATACAAAATATTTAAAATACATACCCTAAAACTGTAATTCTTTTTCAAAACATTAAAACTGCAACTTTACTATCAAGTCTTTCCGTAGTTTACATATAGAAAAAGTAATAAATATATATGTAACTGAACTTTCAAAACCTAAAAATATAACTTAGTACTTTATGTAAACTTACTGTGTGAAAAATAAGTTACAAAAGTTTATGTTGAAATGGAATACTTTCCTTTCGGGTACTTTAAACACACATTTTGTAACCACAAACACATTTACCTTTTTCTTAACTTCAGAACAATGTGCAAGTTTAGAAAATGTCAATTAGATACTTACTACAAACCCTAACCTATTTAATTCATTAAAAATATGTTAAAATATACTGCTTGGTTTAAGTTACAATAAAACAACTAATAATACTGTAAACATGACTATTTTAATATTTGATGCTTTTAGATGATAGTTGAACCTTAGAAACTCAGCAATGACCAGATTCAGAACCATTAATACAGTTACCCCTAAAAGTTGTAACACTGTGGGTACTTCAGTTGATCCTGTTTCTTCTAGCCCTAAGAATGTCCCTAAACTTATCCCTTCATTAATGCCTGGATATTTGGTTGCATTAAGCCTTAGTTGCCAGGTTAATTCTTTGATCCCCAGCATTGTTTCCCAGTCTCCTCCTCTCAAGTCTTGTTTTACATTGTCCACTACAAAAAACTTTAATGCCATGTTTTTACAACTGAGAGAATGCTTATAAAGCACTTGTCTCTTTCCTTGTTTTAATGTCGTTTATGTGTTCATATATTCTGCGTTTTAACTGCCTCTCAGTTTTGCCCACATAAAAGGATGGGCATTTTTGGCAGAATCCTATATATATAACTCCAGATGAATTACAATTGTAATTGCACTTTCCGTACAAGGTGCTTTTACGTGAGGGAATGTGAACCTGCTCTTTGTTAATAAGATAGGAACATTGCTTGCATCTACCGCATGCAAAAGTGCCTTTTCTTTTGCTACTAGAGCTTGCTGCTTCTCTTCTGATTGAATGTTTTGTTCAAATATTCCCTTCAAATTGATGTTCCTTTTCCTAGTAAAAGTTATATGTTCAGGAAATAACTTATTAAATTCATCTTGTAATGCAATCATAGGCCATAAATTCCTGATAGTGTTTTCAATTAGCAAAGAGTCCTGAGAATATGTATATACAAAATTCTTATGCTTATCACATTTTGTGTCATGTTGCTTGCTGAGTACTACAGGCCCTATTCCCAACAGAGGTTTAAGATCGTTCCCTCTTCTATGAACAATTTCATCCAGTATGACCTGGAACAATTCAAAAGGATAACCTCTAATGTGAAAAGCTTTTTTAAAAATTCTACCTCATCTTGAAATAGTTTGTCTGTACTACACATTCTGGACGCTCTTACTAGCTGTCCTTTAATGATGCCCTTTTGATGTGCCAGGGATGACCACTATTGTAATGCAAGTATGCATTACAGTGTGTTTCTTTCCTGTATATCCGTGAAGTGAAACCTTTTGATTAGGTCTTTTGTTAATGTAATGTCCAAGTAATTCAAACTTTCTTTACTCAACGTGTAAGTGAATCTGAGAAAACAAGTGGTGTTCTCCAGGTACTCTATAAATCCTAAAATTGTTGTTCTGTACCTGAACATAGGATGCAGATATCGTCCAAAAACCTTTTGTAAAATACAATATGTTCTTTCCAGCTGGTGTTGTGTATGAATTCCTTCTCCCACTTGTGCAAAACTATATTTGCATATGCAGTAGCGCATGGGGCGCCCATAGCCACCCACTTTTTGTTTGTAGAATTCTTCATTAAAATTTATAAAGTTGTTATGCAGCACAATTCTCATAAATTCTAGTATTGTGTTAACTAGATCAGTGCTAAGTCCTGATTCCTTAACAATAACTTCTCGAACCAGTCCATACCTTGCTCGTGCGGTATGCTCGGAAATAATTCGACAATGTCTATTGTTACCATAAACAAATTAGAATTGTCAATTTCTTGATTTATATTGGTAAGGAACTCCCATGAATCTTTACAAACAAAATCTAGTTGCTTAACATATTTTTCAGGTGGAAGTCAATGAATTTGCTCAGAGATTCAGTTACACTGCCTGCTCCTGATACAATAGGACGAAATTTTAAAGGAGCAAGTCCCTTATGCACCTTGGGGATACCAAAGAGTACAGCTGTTTTAGGTTTAGGTACAAGTAAAAAATTGTGAGTTTTCTCATCCAAAAATCCTTGCAGTAATAAATCATGTATATAGTATTTGATTTTACTCACTGCTATGTTAAGCTCATTCAAAGAGCTTGGTTCATAGGTGTTAGTGTTTTGTAACAAAGCAAAAATATAATTCTCATATTCAAGTTGCTTCATGAGCACTATACCCCCTCCCTTGTCCGGCTTCATTACTCTGATTTTATTCTTCTTTAAATTGTTAACCACCTTCTGCAAATATTCAGGGAAATTAGTAGAGCCATAATTCTTGTTTCTGGCTAAATTATCCCTAAAAATTTTTTCTATAATTTCTTCAAACATTTTTAGTTTAGGGTGGACAGGGGGGTTAAAAGTGCTACTTCTACCCAGAGTAGTTTCAAGTGGGACCTGATTTTTGAAAATAGCAGTTAAATTTAAATTTCTTACAAACAATTTAAGCTCAATTAAAAGCTTAGGAAGAAAAGCTGGCTTGTTGGGTACAAATTGTAATCCTTTAGTAAATAATTCAAAAAAGTCTTTGGTAATATTTATGTCTGTGTAATTATATATACTGAAACTGTCAAATGTGTGAACACTGCACAAGCCGTGCTCACTTACAACTCTAGAGACCTTTATGTCATCTTTGTTAACAGAATGGTCATTACTCAACGTCTCCTGCCCCATACATTCTGCTGATATTGATTTGATTTCACCCTCGGTCTGCCCTGGGAAGTTGAAAACCCTGCTGCATACTGTTGGTTTTTGTGCAAGCCTCTCACTTCTCCTGGGCAATTCATCATAGTTGTAGCCATTATTTCTACTGTGAGAAGTTACAGTCTCAGTGTTTTCAAGGGTGTTTTGTTTATGGGCTCCCCCTGCTGGGTATGCCCTCCCTCTCTGTATTCCATTAAATCTCTTTCTAACTTTCTTGCCTTCCTGTCTAAAACTTTAAAACAGTGCTCGTCTACTTCTCTGAACGTTTCATTATATTTTCTTTTGTAACTTAAAAATCTATCATCGTTAGTGATACTTTCATGCAGTACATTTAGTTCATTCAACAAAACCTCTTCTTTTTCATGTAGTCATCAACCATTAATTTCAAAACCTCAATTCCAGTTTTATTAAACAATTCTGTTAGTTTAGAATGCAAAGTTGAGCCTGAAAAAGCGCTGTTGGGGTATCTGTAACAGCGTAACCCCTTAGGTACACGCTCAACTTTAATGCATTCCTGCAAATAATTAATCTCTAACTGTGAATTTTTAAAAGCATACAGTTTATCTTTAAATGTCTCAAAGTCATTGTCCAACTGCTCCAAATGCAGATTAAAAGTACCTGTTTTGAAACATGGTAGTTGTTCTGTCCAATCTTTAAAGCTGAAATTGTTGTCCATACTAAAAGTTCCGTTTTTGTCAGCATGTTCTTTGCTGTTAGGGGAAACGAGCGGATGATTCACCATAACCGGCTCCCTGTTTGAAGGTCCTGGTCTTGGGCCTCTTCTACCCACGTTGTTTCGTTCCTTGTCTTTCGCTTGCTGCTGGTTGCAAGGTATTCCTGAAGTCGAGGAACCATTAGACCTGTTGGAATTCATTATACTGTTATTTAACTGTGTTAGTAGAGCCAAGACTTGATTTAACTCTCTACGAGTTACCGGCGTGTCATCCGGGTCTTCCCCAAGTAAAAAGGCGTGTCAGTAAAAACCGGAGATGTTGCGTCCTCTGCCATAGCTCAAAACCAGGAAGCAATACAACGAAAACAAACTAGTACCACGAATCCCACTAGGCACTGAGGCACAGAACCCTCCGTTTAAAGACACAAAACAGTACTGTAGATAGGATCACTGCAGCTCCAAACTATCGAACACCAGATGGACGAGCAGGAAAGGTTAAAAAGTTCTTTTATTGCACACAACAAGAAAACCATCCAAGTAACCACTCCAAGTAACCACAAGCGCTTTCGCCTGTTCTTAACAGGCTTTTTCAAGTGTATTAGGTTGCTGCTTCATTCAGAATTTATACCAAACCAACCCTGCTCATGTGATTAAATTAATTGCATGATTGTCATCAATTGATTAATACAAAATATTTAAAAATACATACCCTAAAAACTGTAATTCTTTTTTCAAAACATTAAAAACTGCAACTTTACTATCAAGTCTTTCCGTAGTTTACATATAGAAAAAAGTAATAAATATATATGTAACTGAACTTTCAAAACCTAAAAATATAACTTAGTACTTTATGTAAACTTACTGTGTGAAAAATAAGTTACAAAAGTTTATGTTGAAATGGAATACTTTCCTTTCGGGTACTTTAAACACACATTTTGTAACCACAAACACATTTACCTTTTTCTTAACTTCAGAACAATGTGCAAGTTTAGAAAATGTCAATTAGATACTTACTACAAACCCCTAACCTATTTAATTCATTAAAAAATATGTTAAAATATACTGCTTGGTTTAAGTTACAATAAAACAACTAATAATACTGTAAACATGACTATTTTAATATTTGATGCTTTTAGATGATAGTTGAACCTTAGAAACTCAGCAATGACCAGATTCAGAACCATTAATACAGTTACCCTAAAAGTTGTAACACTGTGGGGTACTTCAGTTGATCCTGTTTCTTCTAGCCCTAAGAATGTCCCCTAAACTTATCCCTTCATTAATGCCTGGATATTTGGTTGCATTAAGCCTTAGTTGCCAGGTTAATTCTTTGATCCCCAGCATTGTTTCCCAGTCTCCTCCTCTCAAGTCTTGTTTTACATTGTCCACTACAAAAAACTTTAATGCCATGTTTTTACAACTGAGAGAATGCTTATAAAACGCACTTGTCTCTTTCCTTGTTTTAATGTCGTTTATGTGTTCATATATTCTGCGTTTTAACTGCCTCTCAGTTTTGCCCACATAAACACATACAAACACATCTTAAACAAAGTTGAGTAACTTTAACTTATAAACAAACTTGCTATTATGCACGTAGATGTTAACACTCTGGCTGCACCTTGAAAATGGCACTGAACATAATGTGCTTGGAATTTATATGCACACATAGACTTAGAAAACCTTCTTAAAAGTACAGCACACCTGTTATTCTACATCCTCCATCTTTGAGAAATGAGTCAGTCAGTGTCACTGGAATTAATAAGTATGCAATTTACACAGGAATGATTTTCATCATGCAATTATACAACTTTAGGTACATATATACAACTATGTCCAAGTTGCTCTGTATTTCACACTGGGCTTTGAGATGTGACCATAACGTGTGACATAAAATTTGGGATCTGGTTTAGCAACTGGAATTGTCTGTGCTGACTTTTTACTCTTAGGAACCTTGGGATCATCTGCCAGAATGGTATCAGGAGTGAGGACATGTTCTGGAATAGGAATATGATCAGGATTGCCATGAGAGTTAGAGTCTTTGTCATGGGAACAATGCTGTGATGTTGGTTCTGCTACAGGAAGAAGATGTCTGCGATTTCTCCTGTACTCCACCCCTTTGGTTTTAACAAAATAGGATCTTGGCTCTGCATATGTACTCGTTACTTGACCAATCCAGTCAAAACCTTTTGCTGTTTGTATCCTCACTGTCTCTCCTTCTTTAAATGGACAGCAAAATCTGCTTGTTTTGTCATAGCTGGACTTTTGAAAATAACGCTTCTTGAATAAATGGGCTCTAATGGCTTTGTTGTTTTTAGCTTTAGGCCTCAATAAACTACAAATGATTGGCAATGTTGTTCTGGTTTGCCTGGATAGTAGTCTTTGAACAGGTGAGCCAAGTATATGGCCATGGGGTATGTTTCTGAGATTGAGTAAATTCAAATAAAAACATCGGTATTATCATGCTTTGACTTCTCAAGTAATTGCTTTGCACTCTGTACTGCATGTTCAGTAAGTCCATTTGATTGCGGATACTCTGGGCTACTAGTAACATGTGTGAAGTCCCTTTCTTTTGCAAATTTCTGAAACAATTGACAGTTAAATTAGGTACCATTGTCAGAAAATCATTTCTGTCGACTGCCACGGACTGAGAAATGGCATTTCAACTTAGTAATGACTATAGTAGAAGTTAGATTAGGTAGTAGATCGATCTCAAACCAATTTGAATAAGAGTCTAACAGTACTAAGTAATGTTGATTGTTCCACTCAAATATGTCACTTGCTGCTATTGACCAAGGTAGTTCAGAGATTTTTACTTAGCTGAAGTGGCTCTTTTTGCAAATGCAGTTTAGTACTATTACACACTGAATAGGAAGAAAGTACTCTATCAATGTATTTTGTTAGAGAAGTCCAAAACACAAGTACTCTTACCCTTTTCTTAGTAGATTCAGAACCTGGGTAACCATGGTGCAAAATTTGGAAATACTCTTGTTGTAAGAAAGCAGGAACAACAGTTTTAGGACTTTTGAAAATAATGCCATCTTCCATCAACAACTCATCTCTGTAAGGAAAGTAAGGTTGCACATCAGGTGGTACAGTCATCTAACACTGATGTAGTGATTGAGCTTTTTCAAAACTAGATCAGTCATTGTATGATCTCGTAGCTCATCAAGTCTTGTGATAGAAAAATTGTGCACTTCTATGACATCGAAGTCAAAATTCTCTGCATCAAGCTGTTCCGCTGTATTTCTGGGCGATCTGTTACAACTAGATAAAGAAGTTTGCCTTTCATATAAACCATTTTGAAGTTGTACTTTTGCAATTTAAGCATCATTCTTTGTGATCTCACTGGAGTTGAATGCATAGGCTTCTTTAAAATAGTAACCAAAGGCTGATGATCAGTTTCAATTTGGATATCTCAACCATATATATAATCATGAAACTTGGAACATGCAAACACTATTGCCAAAAGTTCCTTCCCAATTTGAGCATACTGCATCTCAGTCTGGGTAAGTACGTAAACTCTACCTGTATGTCATAAACTGGTACTGAAGGCCTTTGTGCTATTAACCACATGATGCCTGCAGTACCAATTTTAATATATAGATGGAGCATTAGCTTTGCCACATACTCCCTTTAACTTAATGTGCAACTCCTTTACTTAAACATTTTACCCTTATGAACCCGATTTCCATTTTGGAATCAGGAGTAGGCTTTTATGACACCTTATTAGCCTATAAGACCAGAGGACTCTCAGAGGTCTATTTTTAAAACTGAATGCCATTAAAATACGACCGTTAGTGTAAACAGTTTTGTAATTGGCTCTAAAGTAGAAACTGAAGTTTTGGTTATATGTGTCCACACCATACTCCTTTCTGATGTCCACCTTTGTATGTTATACATAATTTCAGATAATGTAAACATTTGTTATGTTTCTGGTAATTCAGCAATGAAATGCTTAATTGATTGAGAACTAATAGCTATGAGTTACTCTTTAGTAGCCCTTAGCAATACTGTATGAGACATGCTTTATTTAGCCATAAGATTATGTATGCATGTATTAATGCATTTATTTATTTGCTTCTATGCTTGTCACTTATTTTTTATCTTAAATAAGTTGATATTATTATTTGGTATTCCTTTGTCTCGTGAATAATATTCCTAGGCTTGCCACTTACAAGGTATTTAGGAATTAAGGATCTCTGTAATTCTTGTGTAATTTAGTTCCTAAATATTATTAAACACATTTTCGCAGATTACATTGGGCTCGATTCCAAAAGCCTTAATCTCAGTGTAATTCACAACTTACACTGTGAGCAGGCTGAGACCAGGTGCTTTGGAATCTGATCCCTGTAGTAAGCCTCTTTATAGATAGGCCTTACACCGAAGTAAGTCACTTGCACTGAGTCTTTTGGAATCAAGGCATACTTACACTAAGAGCATCTCTTTTGGAATCTGGCCCATAATGTTCAAGTGAATTTTTAAGTTGCAGGAATGTTCTGTTTTCATATTCTTTTGTTTTAACAGCCAATGCAGGAAGAGTGGAATGTAGCAATCTCAATAGTAGTAGACAAACCTGTAAAGATCTCAGCTTTTCTTTTACAACAGCCAAATAATGAGTTTATATAAATATATACATATATATATATATATATATATATATATATATATATATATATACATATATATATATATATATATATATATATATATAGCTATATATATATATATATATATATATATATATATATATACATATATATATATATATATATATATATATATATATATATATATATATATATTGTCTCCTAGTTAGTAGTCAACATTGGCAAGAAATGGATTCAGAAAAGTATTACATGAAATGATATATACATATATTTTCTTCTTCCTTTCCTTGTCACTCAAATGGTATTGAACAGCAATAATAGTGTCATTTGCTTAAAACAAGGCAGATAACATAAAATCTGTTAAATATGTGCAGAACACTTATTTGCTTATGAGTATTATCATTTTCACTAATATCTACTAGTAAGACTAAGAACAAAAAGAAGCCAAAACACTGGTAAACCAAACAAAGACTCAAAAAACCAGTGTAAGGAGTGCTGATCACCAATAAATATCCAAAAAATCCCAAAGAAGGCAGGTACCAAAAGATTTATTAACGAAGGTAAAATCCAACATCAACACGTTTTCGTCCACACTGTGACTTCTTCAGATGAATGAACATTGTATTATCAAGGTGTTTTTATACTAAATAATTGATACAATCATTCAGTTATCAATTATTGTGTTTCTAGATTTAAAGAAACAAAGCACAGAGATCCTGAATAAACATGAAAGTGCAGTTTCGAAATCAGTGTATACAAATACAAAAATAGTAAATAATAAATGTAGTTTTTTTAAAAAAACCTTTGCTAAAAACAATACCAAGTTAAAAGAATGACTTTGTAAGTAGGAAGTCATAATATCTAAAATATACATTTTTCTAAAAATATATGTTTTTATATACAACATGCCTTTAACTTCAATAAAGGCATGATAGAAGTGCATTTATTTAGACCTGGTTCCCTGTAAGACTCAAGCAGTATTTGCCAATAAGTTTCTTGATGTTCTAAACGGGTTTCCCATGGTCCACCCCTGTGATCCTTGAACACTGTTTCTAAAACTCGAAACTGAAACTTGGCAGTAGGGCATGTGTTGAGATGTCTGTAGAGGGCATTTTTAGAATTTTCTTTTTGCATCTCATATACATGTTCATAAATCCTCCTTTTAAGGGTGCGTTCAGTTTTTCCCACATAAAATGTGGGACACACCAAACAGACAGCCAAATACACTACCCCCTGTGTGTTGCAATTAGAGAACCTGGTAGATCTTATATATCTATTTCTAGCTACTAGAAAAAATACATCACTGTGTAGGATGTATTGGCACTGATTGTAAGAGCCACATCTATACGTGCCTGACCTTTTGTTAGATTTATAACGTGACTGAAATTGTTGTTCTAACACATTTTTCATATTTCTACCCCGTTTGAAAACTATTCCCACATTCTTGTTTCTAAGTTTTTCCAGATCAGTAATTTCTCTGAAATTTTCCCATTCATCCATAATAATATTTCTAATACTTCCTGAGTTAGCACTATATTCAGTAATAAAAGCCTTGTTGAAATCAGTTTTGGATTCGATAATATCATTAGTGCAACCAAAACCCCTTGTACTCAGAATGGGTTTATATTTTCCTGTTCTACTCTGTAACACTTCTTCTCTAATATGAGAGAGTAGTTCATATGGATAACCCCTGTCTGAAAACATTTGGATGAGTTTGTCACATTCTAAATGGTAATCTTCGTCATCAGATGTCATACGGGACAATCTAACTAATTGTCCCTTTACAATGCCCTTCTTTTGGTGCAATGGGTGACTACTGTGAAAATGAATATAACTGTTGGAAAAAGTAGGCTTTCTATATATGTTGGATCTGAATTTACCCGTTTCTATATCAAGAGAAACATCAAGATATTCCACCTTTTTCTCTTGTATATGATGGGTAAAAGTAAGAAACGAAGTAGTTGTAGCTAAATATTCCATAAAAGGATCAATAGCCTCCTCTGGGCCAGTCCAAAAAATGTAGATATCGTCCAGGAACCTGAAATAGGCATTCCAGTGTTCTTTAAAAACACTGTTGAAAACAAATTTCTTTTCCCACACTGATAGAATGATATCTGCATATGTGGGGGCACAATTGGCCCCCATAGCGACCCCTTTGGTCTGTTTAAAGTATTCTCCTGAAAAATATATAAAATTATTTTTCAAAACTAATTCCATAAGATGCAGTATTAAAGCAATTTTGTTTGCATTGGCATTGGGACACATGGCTAAGGCTTCCTCCAGCCATGCCAGTCCAGTGTCATGCGGGATCACAGAAAATAAATCCACTACATCTATGGTCAAAAATTTTAGATTGGAAACTAATAATTCAGGAGTAATATTTTTCAGAAATTCCCAGGAGTCTTTGAGTAAATGGCTGGCCCTGGGCCAAAGCTTTTTAAACTTCCAATCGAGAAATTTGGAAAGGGGCGAAATTTTGGAGCCCTGTGCTGCGACAATAGGCCTGAGGGGGGATTTTGAATATCCTTGTGTACCTTGGGTACCCCAAAAATAGATGGTGCTCTTGGGTATGGATTATTCAAAAAAGTATAAGTGCCAAAGTCAATAACATCTGAGTCTAGAAATTCCTTAAGAACTATATTGATTTTCATATGCGCGATGTTAATTTCATTAAGAGAAACAGTAGAATATCTAGAATCATTATTCAGAAGGGCTAACATTTTGCCATCATATAAAATCCTATCCATGATGACAGTGCCACCCCCCTTGTCCGGTTCCATGACCCTGATGTTTAGATTATGTCCTAAGTCATGTAACAAATTGCTTTCTGGGACAGTTAAGTTGGCCTGATATCCACCTGTTTTAAAATGGTTCCTAATTTTCATTTCCAGCCTGGACTCCAAATTTTTAAGCTGAGGATGTAAAGGTGGATTGTATATACTAGGCCTCTTAGGAATGTTAGATGGCTCAAAATCATCTGTCCCTAACAAATTTTCTAAATTAAGTTTTCTAATAAAAAGCTTGAATTCCATAATGACCTTGGTGATATTACTATTTCTCCGGGGTATATATTTAAACCCTTTAGTAAAAAGGTCAAAAAAGATGTCCGTAATCTCCAAATTACTATAATTATAACTAGAATACCCGTCTCTATTAAAAACATGACCATGTTCATCATTGCATGTCAGATGTGTTCTTGTATTTCTTCCTGCCAGAATTGAGTTTGGTACTGATTCATATTCCTGTATTGACCCCCCCTCCCCCTCCCCTTCCCCCGGTAAGGATGGTATACTGGCGAAAAATGGTCTTCGTTGTTAGAATTACGTTGATTACGTATTCTCTCTGATCTCCTAGGCAAAAAATCAAAATCACTGTTCTGTACTCTATCTTCTGTAAATTCATCTAGGTCTACACCAGGTTCTGTATGAGTGACCACTGGAGAACGTCTGTAAGCCTGTCTATTGTTTTTAGGAGGCATAGGATACTGACTTCCGTCCTGATATTCTATAATATCCCTATGTAATTTCTTGTACTTCCTATTCAAAATATCATTACATCTACTGTCAACTTTTTTTCTAATGTCATAATATTTCTGCTTATTGGTACCGACATTAAATAAAATGTCATTGACAATACACTGATGATGAGTCTCAATGTCATTATTTAACAGTGCAATGTCTCTGTTGTTTTGATGTATAATAGCCTGAACAATGTCCAGCCCACATTTGTCAAAGGCACTTATCAGTTCAGAGTGAAATTCAGTTCCTGCTACCACATTGTTTGGGTATTTGTATACCCGTAAACCTTTGGGGACAATGCGCTTGGAAAAACATTCATTAAGGTACATATTATCCAAAATTAAACCCTTGTACCTGTAAAGTGAGGTTTCCAGCGCTGCCATACTGTCCCCAAAGGTTCTGTGGTTGTTGGTAACTTTAGGTTGATCGTTACGAAAGTCAAAAGATGGTGCTGCTTTGTACCATGTATCAAAGCTGGAAGGAGGAGTTTGTACAACCGGAGGATGTTCCGGTGAAATGGAAGACTCGCCCTGGCCAGAACGTAGGGCTTGTGGTGTTCTACGAAAATCTGTAGGTCGCAGTTCATTGCCTCGACTAGAAGTAGATGGCATTCCCTGAGCTGGAAGATTTCCAGCCACAGTGTTAAAGTCAGAAACATTGTCCGTAGCCCTGGGAACAATATTAGAACCAGCCAAAACCGTTTGTATTCCCTTACCCAAGGGAAGAAGTATGTCGATCAGCTGACTAAGCTGTCCAGTCAGCTTGCGCATTTCTCCTAGTTCGAACTGAACGGAAGAATCTTGGATATCGGTAGCTCTAGCTCCCTCCATGGAGGCTTCCATACTGAAACAGAGAACAAAAAGAAGCCAAAACACTGGTAAACCAAACAAAGACTCAAAAAACCAGTGTAAGGAGTGCTGATCACCAATAAATATCCAAAAAATCCCAAAGAAGGCAGGTACCAAAAGATTTATTAACGAAGGTAAAATCCAACATCAACACATTTTTGTCCACACTGTGACTTCTTCAGATGAATGAACATTGTATTATCAAGGTCTTTTTATACTAAATAATTGATACAATCATTCAATTATCAATTATTGTGTTTCTAGATTTAAAGAAACAAAGCACAGAGATCCTGAATAAACATGAAAGTGCGGTTTCGAAATCAGTGTATACAAATACAAAAATGGTAAATAATAAATGTAGTTTTTTTAAAAAACCTTTGCTAAAAACAATACCAAGTTAAAAGAATGACTTTGTAAGTAGGAAGTCATAAGATCTAAAATATACATTTTTCTAAAAAGTAAGACTAGTAACTATAATAGAGTAATCATGTAGATTTAGTAATCCCAGTATGTGAAGCAGGAGATGATGCAAAAGGTCTGGTTCTGTTCCACTCCAAAGGTAGCCATCCATAATATCCTAACTATGGACATATAGTATTCAGAAGCATGTATATTACTTTTTTTTTGTGAGACAGTCTGAAATGATTTTAACATTTTAATTTTGAACCTTTTCACGTCCATGATAACATTGCTGCTATGTATCTCAAAATAGCTATAAATGCCCACCATCTCCTTATCTACACTTTTTAAGAAAACAAAAGCTATCAGCCAGTTATGTTGCATTTAGTGTCATTATTATGGGTAGTTTGATATGTGACAATACCTGTGAAATATTCAGCACTATTTCCTAGTGTCTTGTAATGTACATGTCATCACTCCATATAGTTTTGTAAGACAGGACCACCACTTAATCCTGATACTATAAACACACCATTCTCACTAAATCTTCCTTTATAATTAGCGCACAGCATAACAGCCATTTGTCAGAAAGGCTTCCCTTATCTTAAAACAGCAATCTGCCATGCTTACCATGTAGCTGTATAAACACAATTCAATCTATAGTCAATCTTTTTATTATCAATATTTTTTTGTTGTGCAGCAAATTTCATAATTTTGACAAAGGAATCTTTAATAGTGGCTCATACATGAGCTGGTAGGTTCATACAAATTATCACTAATTTGCACTTTTTAAATGTGTACTTTTTGCCTGTGTGCTTGCTGACCATCAAACTGGCTGTTATCAGTTTTAAGTCCATTTATTCACAAATACTGGGTATCCCAGCATGATGACTGGTATAATGGCTAAGGTGCTTGTAAGGTAAACTTAAGGTACAGGGTTTGATTCTCAAATAAGATAAATGGCTAGGCTTAAAATGATTGCCAAGGGCAGTTAGCCTAGTACTGAACCCATACACCTATTTCTACTCAGGCCTCTGTACTGGCATATATTCCTCTGAAATGGAAGCAAAGGCTGAAGGTTTATGGTTTACGAAGTTTGCAGATGACTGCAAGCTGAGGTTTATCAACAACACTCTTGCAGACACTAGCATTCTTCAAGAACGTCTATCTTTAACTAACAAATGGTGCCAAAGCCATGGTCTTAAACGCAATCTTAAGAAATGCAAAACTGTACCCTTTGGGAAGTCAACCATTCCGGCTAATTATCATGTCGATAATGCACTCCTTAAAGTTGACCCAGCACTGAGGGATCTGGGTATACATGAGACAGTAGCCATACCTTCGACTACCACATGGCCACAGTGGTGAGAAAATCCTTTGATGTTGTGCAGCTTATAAGTAAGGACATTGATATCTAGGTCCAAAGAGGTCATTATCCCACTGTAGTCTGCCCTTATCAGACCAATCATAGAGTACAATGCTCCCTTTGGTATGCACCTGACCAGTCATATGCAGAAACTAGAGCAATCTTAGAGATTCCAGACTAAAAGAATACAAGGACTAACAAACCTGCCTTATGCAGAGTACCTTAAAGTCCTTTCCCTCCACTCAGTCTCCTATAGATTGTTGAAGGGTGATCTATGCCTGGCTTACAAGGCATCTGCAAACGACAGACTTATAAATCTCCTACATATTTATAAGTAAAAAATACCAGAAATACAGGGTCTAGAGACTTGCATTTTGTCTGTGACTTAAACAAAACATGCTGGATAGGCAAACGTGTCCCAGAGACTACCTCTCCTATGGAACAAGCTTCCAATTTATGTGAAGTTGCATTTATCTGTTATCCAGCTTAAGTGCAACCTACAGCAGTTGGTAGGGAACAGGAAATTTACACTGGACTTGGCACTCATGTCCCTTATAGACAGAGGCAGCTTATAAATGTCTAGTTCTCAATGTCCTATTCAGATACAGGATATCATTATTCTTTTTGGAAAAGCTGGCTAGACTTAGGAAGGCCCCCCCTAGGTTGTTAGCCAAGTAACACTCTGTGAAACTAAGAATCTATGAATCTATGATGAGAGCTGAGTAGACAGATTAGCATTCAGGCAGCCATGGGGACAGTTTGTACCCTTGCTGACATCTTAGCAATGGAGGTATATTCGTTAAGGTCATAAGCCCACCCAAGTTAGCTCATGTGAGTACCACTGAAACTGTGGTGCATCCTACAACCCCGTGTGCATGGTGTGTGTGTGTGTTTGTCTGTGTCTGTGTTTATACTAAACATTTAGGTTTGTATTAAGTAAACATTATAGCATGCTTTTCTGAAGTGCGTACCAGAAAATTTAAAATAGCTTCAGACATAAGGACCTACCTTTATTCCTAGACAACAGCAGCAGGCTAATATGGCCATTTGGAATGCTTACATTTGCATTTTGATTCACATCATGCATATCTCATTTTTTAGTTTATTTCTTGTCTGTGTTCTTTGTACAGTCTGCATGTTTTCCATGTATCTTTGTGTTTTTTGTTTTTCATCCAGGTGCTATGTTTTCCTTTGACACCCCAAAGACACACTGTAAGTGAACTGGCATTCCCACAATTTGATTTTGTGTGTGTATAAATTGTGAGAGGGAAAGAGAGACAGATAGAGTGAGAAAGTGTGTGTGTGTGTGTGTGTGTGTGTGTGTGTGTGTGTGTGTGTGTGTGTGTGTGTGTGTGTGTGCGTGCGTGTGTGTGTTTCATATCTCTGAACCTCTTAGCTCAAGAAGTCTGACAAAGCCTAAAATAATGGTGGAACAAAGGCCCAAAAATAGGGACAAATTTTCAATATTACTCTTATAAACTTATAAAACCTGTTGTTCTAGCAAATGTCTATCAGTTTGCATTTTCTGATCGATATAAAGTCTGAAATTCAAATGTGTGTAATTATTTAGTGGCATCAGTCCTCACCAATTTGCCACACAATTATAAATTTTATGAGGAACAGACCAGACTATGTGACGAAAATCTAGACAATTGAGAAGTATGATGCATGTGTGTATGTGTATATCTGTGTGTGGTTGTGAATGCGTTTGTGTGTGTGTGTGTGTGTGTGTGTGTGTGTGTGTGTGTGTGTGTGTGTGTGTGTGTGTGTGTCTGTGCTCATGCGTATGTGCACACGTGTATGTGCATGTGCAATTTGTATGCTTCATTAGACACATTATTGAGGGCTACCATCACTGGCTTGTGATCAATAAGATCATGTCTTGTGTCCTAGTCTTTTCAGTAACAAACAAGCCACTTCCAGTGTTCCAGCCATTCTTTAAACTTGGAAAGTCTGGGTCAGAGTCAGGACTTTATCTGTCTATGGCACATTGCCTGGATACTAAATGGAACTTCTTTTGAAGAACATTATTAGCATAGACCTACAAATAAAGTAGCACATGTTGGACTGGACTAGACACCCCCATTTACATACTTTCTATAACACATATTCATTGTTTTATACAGGTAATTCCTTTTGCTGCTCATCATTTTATTGAAAGCACAATAACAACTGTCTGTAAATGAAAGGCTGCATGCCCAGTTTATTACATCTAACACCCTTTTGGTCATCTGTGCATTTTTTCTCCTTCCCTAGTGACCATTTTGAATTCTATTTGTCATGTTCTGTATTGTTTGTTTTGCTTCCTCTTATTATTTTAGTCATTTTTTATGTTTCAGAGGTCACTGTTCCACATTTTCAAATGTTTTAGTCCAACAATCTTCTGTAATATGTCACCTTCCCACAGTTAGAGTTATTCATGACCCTTTTCCCTTTTCTTATAATTGTAGAAACAATTACTCATTTAAATCCTACTAAAAGGATGAGAACTATCTCTTTCAAAAGACTTTCTTGTCTACAAGAATCTTTCAAAGACCATTCATCTGTCTTTTAACTGTAAGACATTCTTACTTCCCTTTAACTTCCAGGAATGGTATGTTTAAAAGATGAAAAGATTGTGCTGCATGCTTATTTTCCTTGCAGCTGGCAGTTTGACTGATCTTGTGTTATCAGCATGTCTTTGGAATTGTACAAACATCTGTATTATATTAGTATTTTTATTTCTAGTTAACTCTTTATGCTACTCACATCAGCTGAACAATAATGACCATGATAACTGTTCACCAGATGGATATTAAGAAAGACAGTATTTTTCTAAGGAATCATGGGTAATACCCATGATAGTGTTGTTTTTTTTTCAGTTCTTTATGTGCAATCAAACCACAACAGTGTATAACAGAATACTTTGTTGCAGTTTTAAGTCATAGTGCCTTCATTTGTCTAGATTAGTTGGTCCTACAGTGATAAGATAATAGGATGCTAAGAAATTATTTATATAAACTCTTAAGTGAAGGCAGATATTGGCTTAGCACTTGATTCCTTTCATTAATTCCAGCTGCTAATACCAGCGTAGAAAATATTGTTATATGTGAAAACCACTACTGTGATGACACCTCCTGGAAGGCTTAAGGTTCTGCAAAGTATTAATGTTGGTCTTTTCGGCTTTTCCCGGTTAAGGGTCGCCACAGCAGAACTCCAGTCTGCTAATGATTGGCAGGAGATTTTTATGGTGCCAAGTTGCCAGCCCGATGCCCAACCTTCAGCAAAGGCACACCCGTTCATGCATGTCTTTCAGAAGCCACTCAACCACGGGGAGGACATGCAGACTCCACACAGAAGGCACTCCAGTGGAGAATCAAACAAGAGAACCTCTTGCTGTGGGGCAATAATGCTACCGCTGTACCACCGCAGCTTACAAATTATTTATATTACTTCCAATGATTGGCCGTTAGTGACATGATAACAAAAAAAAAAAAGTTTGTTAAATGTAAATTTCAAAGTATGTCAGCTTACAGTTATCAGCAATTTGCAGAAAAAAATGAACTACAGTTTCCATTTATTCATACATATTATAATCAACAGGCATTTATTTATCTCTTACAAAGTCTAGCCAAACCAGACTTTATCCTCTTTATATTTTTAAGGTTCGAAATTTTGAGAGAAAAGTCGCCAAGGACTCAAAGGACAATCATAAGGCCTTCTTTAGCTATGTTAGAAACCTGGGAGGAAACTCCCAGATATGCTCAGAATTAGTTCAAAATTATGTAAAAATTACTGAACCTACAGACATTGCCAACATACTGGCTGACAGGTTCAGTGCAAACTTCTCCCCCCCCCCCAAAAGGTGAGATATCTATACCAGAGAATGATAGCCCCCCAAACATCTCAAATGCTCAGGTGAGAACTGCTCTCTCCAAGGCAAAAAACACAGCATCCATGGGACCAGAAGGTATCCCCGGATGTGTGCTCCACGAACTCAATGAGGAATTAAACCCGCAGTTAGGGCAGCTGTTTAATCTTAGCCTCACCTCAGGATATGTGCCTAAGGAGTGGTGTACGGCAACTGTGGTCCCACTTCACAAAGGAGGTGCCTCCACCGACCCGGGAAATTACCGTCCCATCAACTTGACAAGCTTGATCTGCAAAGCTATGGAGAGGATCATAATGGAACTCATAAATAAAGACATAGGAGACTTGCAGACTTTGGATCCGACCCAGTTTGGCTTTGTCAAGGGCAGATCATGCCTTTTAAACCTGGTGGACTTTTTCAAAACAGTCACCAAGGCCATTGATGAGAGAAAGGCAGTCCACACAGCCTACCTCGACCTGGCAAAGGCTTTCGACACAATACCCCACTCAGGTATCATTGAAAAACTCATCAGCTTAAATGTAAACCCATACGTCACAAGATGGGTTGCAAATTGGCTAAGTGACAGAACCCACAGGGTCAGAGTTGCTGGCGCCATGTCAGACTCAAAGCCTGTCACAAGTGGTGTCCCACAGGGCTCAGTCCTGGGCCCTCTCCTGTTCGGCATCTACTTTTCAGAAGTACAAGCAAACACAGGAGGATTATGGCTGACAAAATTTGCAGATGACTGCAAACTGGGCGCCATAGTTGAGAACACATCTGACACAGATATCCTTCAGAAGGGTCTTATAGAAACGGAAAACTGGTGCCAGAACCATGGCCTAAAGTTAAACGCCAAAAAATGCATAGTCATACCCTTTGGGAAAAACAAAGTTACCCCTAGCTACCATATAGGCGGCAACCCACTAAGCACAGAAGAGGTTATCAGGGATCTGGGTACCCAGGTTGACAGTAACCTTTCATTTGATACTCACGTTGCCAAAGTAGTTAGGAAGACCTTCTACATTGCTCACCTGATCATGAAGGGATTCGCATCTAGATCAAGGGAAGTCATCGCCCCCCTGTACTCATCACTCATCAGGCCAATGATTGAGTACAATGCCCCATTCAGAATGTATCTGACACGACACCTGCAGCAACTGGAAAGGCCACAAAAGTTCCTCACCAAAAGGATAAAGGGTCTCAAAAATATGTCCTATGCTGCCCGAATGAAGGAACTTCAGCTCTACTCAGTCGCTTACCGTCTGCTCAGAGGTGACCTGTGCCTGACATACAAGGCCATTTCCAACCCAGAATTGATGAACATGCTTCACCTCAAAAAATCTAGATCCCTCAGAACTACAAGGGCGGGAGACTTAAACCTTGACACAGTTATTAATAGGACGTGCTGGAGGGACAGATTCATCACCCAGAGACTCCCTATGCTGTGGAACAAAATCCCGGTACATGTGAGGCAGAGCACCTCGCTGGCTTTGTTCAAAAGAAATCTTGACCAATGGATGGGAGATCGCAGATACACCCCAGGGATTATATCAGTGTCACTGCTTGACAGAGGCACAGCAAAAAAATGGGCATAGTATCCTCCAAACTAAAGGGGTGGCGAAAGCCACAAAACTCGGGCTAGGCTTATAAATGCCCTTGGGCAGATAGCCTAGTATGAACCTATGAACCTATGAACCTATGAACACTAGCATTTTACACACGAAAAATTGTTTCCTTTCTGATGTTTTATCAAATAGCATCAGTACAGTTTTCTTGATTTTTTCATGCAATGTATTACTCAGCACACTTTTCATTTCCAGACAATTTTTATTTTGACACAGCATCCCACCTTAACCCCTATCTAAACTCTGTCCCCGGGATTCATAAAGCTTGCACCAGGTGCAGGAGTAGCATCAGTGTTCTAACACCAAATATGGCTGCTGAGCGATCCAGGTATGAGCTGCTCCCGTGTGCACTACCCGCGTACACTATGCCCGTACAACTCCCGGGCCCTGTATGCTAATTACCCCATGTATAGCAGTGTAGCATGGAAATGAAGGTATGTAGCAATCCAGGAAGTGGTGCAGGCATAGTGTAAGCATGCAGAAATTACATTTTTGCAAACATAAAATCGGAGCCATGACAGCCGACCAAACACATGTATTATATTCTTAATATATGCCAATGGCTAAATATATAGCCATTGGCATAAAAAAATGTACAAAATATAAAATTAACATTTAATATATATAGTCGTACTATAGCGACGTGGAAGTGCAGGGCAGTGGTGCACAAAGGAGATTGCAAGGAAAATATAAAAATATAGAATAAAACTGCAATGTAACACATATCACGATTTCCCCATAATAGTCAATGGCAGGCATGCTACACCATACTATGGTGCAAGGGTTGCTAAGGGGCTGTGACAGTGTTATGCATGGTAGCTAGGAATTAGTAGGCAATGCCATGCAAATGAGAGGAGTAATAGTGAATCACAGATTCCCCGCTGGTGTAAGGATGCACCTCACAGCGTAGCGTTATAACACCGAGGTGTGCCCTTGAGGTAAAGATGACATCAAGAGAGGGGTGTGTCGCCACTGCTGCAAGCACATTGGAACATTGCTAAACCGGTTTGCCCCTAGCTAGGCAAAGCTGCAGGATAGGGGTGTGTTGAACTGGGCATAGCTTTGTTTAGCTGATAGTACACAAGGTAACTGAGTATGCATGTGAACAAAGATGAAAATGCACATAAACCCGGTAAATGGCGTGCACTGCAGCTGAAACAGGAAGTATAGAGGAAAGAAATAAGGAAATGCTGCAGCAGGGAAATTGGAGTACAAATGACTAATTAACACCTAGGAGTCTACAGTGGGCCATTGACAAAAGCTAACAAGGCTTCAAGCAGCTACCTGCAGAACAGGAAAGGGGAGGGGCTGTATTGCAAAGAAAACACTAAAGTGTCAAAGCAGAACAAAGCCGATTTGCAGTATATCAGTTACAAGACACATTTTGCCATGACTGGGTAGGGAAAGTACAAAACAAGAAAGATGGCAGCTGGATGCATGCCTGATAATGGGAGGGGATCCAGGTTTAAAACTGAATTAAAGGGCAACAGATTAATCAAGGCAGGCAAGCATATCTCCACAGTAAAGGCCCCACACTTGCAGTACTCATTGTAAAACCCATAATTAAGACATGCTGCAGCTGGAATAGCTCATACACACCCACTGACATCAGCAGCATCCATAGCACAATAGTATAAAGTGTGAAAGCACCTCACACACATTTGTGTATTCCCAAACACTCTGCACCAGTGGTGTATACAGATGGGGAACTTTTAGTATGTACATGTTAGGGGCTGCCATAGCTTTGATCCACCAGCATGTGTTGGAAACTGAAGGTGGTGTGGAGGATGATGCACATGACCACCTCAGGCACCAGAGGAGGAGGAGAATGTTCAGACCCAGGGTAACCTACCAGGGGCTACATGATCTAGAGACAGTAGAGAGTTACAGGGTGGACAGGGACATCCTACAGCAACTTGTGGAGCTGTGCCGGCCACGCCTCAGAGCCAGAACAAACAGAGGGGAACCCATCCCAGTGGATACGAAGGTAGGTGTAAGCCTGAGAATACTAGTTACAGGTACCTTTCAAAGACGAACTGGGGATATCATGGGGATCTCACAGGCATCAGCATCCAGGGTACTACACCAATTCCTGGATGCCATGTTATCACATGCCAATGAGCACATATGCTTCCCCAGAATGCAGGAGGAGTTGGCCAGCAATATGTGTCTTTTCACCATGTGGCAGACTACCCAGAGGTACTGAGTGCAATAGACTGCACGCACATACACATCAAGTCACCACCCGGTGAGCAGGGTAGGCGCTAAATAAACCGCAAAGGATACCCATCCATCAACTGCCAGGTCATGTACAATGCCAAGGGTATTATCATGGATGTGTGTGCTGGCAGCCCTGGAAGCTATCATGACTCCCACATCTGGCATGCCTCACAGCTGTATCAGTTATTTGCCAGGGGGGACATCCCAAATGGCCACCTGGTGGGAGATGCTGGCTATGCACTGGAACCGTGGATGATGACTCCCATCAGAAATGCACAAACACCCATGCAGGAACGCCATAATGAGGCACACGCACAAACCAGAATCATCCTAGAGCATGTGTTTGGGATGCTGAAATCACAGTTCCATTACTTGGGCATATCTGGTGGAGCCTTGTAGTACTCCCCAGGCACATGTGCCCACATCTTCCTAGTATGTGCCATGCTGCACAATATGGTCCTGTGGAAACAGCTGCAGCATGGACAGAATGGTGAAGGCCCTCACAGCCCACCACCATTGCCAAAGGCCCCACAGGCACAGAGGTACTCAGACCACAAACACCCTGAGCCAGCCCCAGTAGGCAGATGGAGGCATGCCCAATATGCCCATGCCTTGGCAAAGAGGGAAGGTATAGCACACACACTGGTAGTGTAGGCACCTAGGGACTGACACCTTTCTCCACCTCCACACACAGTAAAAATGAATGGCACACACACAAGACTACCTGTAAATTGTCATGTATAGGCAGTCTACTGTGTGTATCCAACATAGGCAGCCCTCAGCTATTGCACACACAACTGCCATTGGCACAAGGTAAGTCAACACCTGAACAGTAAATTAAGCTGTCAGCATGTGCTGATACTGCATGTATAGATTCATAGGTAGGCACATGGCCAACTGCCAGAGGCCATTCAAAAGCCCAGCCAAAATGTGTTAGCCTTTTCCACCCCATTGATTCATTAACTGTTCCTCTGTGGAGCAGAGCCAATGGCGTTATCCATGGTGTGCATCTACTGTTCCCCATCCACTCTTCAAGGTTTCTCTTGCAGAGTGTTAGTGAGGGGCTCTGTATAATGTATTTAGGGATGTTGTTCCAAAGTATGGGGAGTGTCTGTGACAGGAATGCGTCCCTCCAGCATCTTCCAGTTATTGTTGTGGTAAGGTTCAGCTCACTACAGTGTGTGGTTCACTGTGACATGGATTCCCATAGGTGGAGCATATCCATTAAGCCTGAGCTCGACATGGCTGCGTTGGCCAGCAGAGATCATCTCTGGGTAAATCAGATGCCACTGAGTAAAGCAGGAGTTTATTCAGTCTGGCTGCATAGGCCATATGTTGGAGGCCAGTATTCCCCTTGGCGAGGTACATTTGTGGACCTCCCAGCTGTTGGAAGTGTCTTCTGAAGTACATTCCTGATGGGACTGATGAGTGATGAGTAAAGGGGCACTATATGTCTAGATGAGAACCCTTTAGTAATCAGATGGCCTAATAGAAGGATGTCCTAACTACTTTGGAGATATGATTGTCACAGGGGAGATCACTATCTACCTTAGTCTCCAGATACCCCATTACCTTGTCCATATTAAAGTGGCTGCCACTTATGTGTTAATATGTGGGTGCTTAATATTCCAATCTGGAATGACCATGCAGTTAGTGGCACTTGGCTGGAGGCCATGATGTTGAAACCCTGTGACGGTCTCTGTGAGGCCCCTTGAGGGATGTCTGTGTCAGCTGGACTATCAGTCATGGCTCCCAGTTCACAGTCATTGCCACACATGGTCTGCCGTAGTCCACCTGTTTTGCCTGTACCTCTGAGAAGTATATGCCAAACAGTAGGGCTCCCAGGACTGAGTCCTGTGGGACACCAGTCATGACTGGTCAAGAGTTGGACCTGGAGACCACTTGCTGTGCCATGTGGGTTCTGTGTGTAAGCCCGTTATCAACCCAACTTGTGATGTATGGGTGCATGTACAGGCTGGTGTGTTTATCAATAATACCTGAGTGGGGCATGGTGTCAAAAGCCTTGGCGAGGTCCAGGTAGTATGTGTGAACCATCTCTGCCATCACCTAATGTCTTGTTGACTGTATGTAAGACATCAAACAGGTTCAGTAGGCATGAACTGCACTCAACTAAGTTGACCTTGGTTGGGTCACGTATTCAGAGGTTACCAATGTCTTTGTTAATGAGTGCCATGAGGATGCGATCCATACCATTGCAGACCAGGCTAGTCAGGCTTATGGGGTGGTAGTTACCATTGTCAGTTGTGATTCCACCTTGATAGAGTGGAATAACCATTGCCACGTGCCATTGTATGGGCATGTAGCCTGTGGAGAGGCTGAGGTTGGAAATTTTAATTAGGTGGGGGGGGGGTCAGGTTGTCTTGTACAGTTTGCAAGATGCAGTCTGGGACAACATCTGCCTCCACTGATGCTGTGTTCTGCAGTTAGAGAGAGCCATTTCCATCTCTGTGTCTCTGATGTGTGGGATACTGTACCTTTCAGGCAGTGTTGTGGGCTCTTTAGGGGATGAAGTATGCACTGAATGTATCTGCAAGGATGTTGGAGATATCAGTAGGGTCAGCATATTTTGTGCTATATTTCACCGGCACAGTGCAAATCTGTCTGTCACCACTTAGATCCTTGACATAGCCAAAGAAGGCTTTGTGGTTATCTTTCGAATCCTTGCGTATTTTCCTGCTGATGTTAGCCTTGGAGGATGTCATGAGGGACCTACATATCATACTAATAGTGGTCACGGATGTCTGCCCTTCATGGTATTTGCTGTTTGTCTGGAACATTGTCCTACTTCTGTAGTATATCCTGTTTATTGCAGAGGTCCACCAGACTGGTGTCCTTGTCTAGGAGGAGTGAGTCTTGGTTTACCAGTGATGGCATGATCCATACATCCATGTAGGTGCTTATAGATTGCATTTGTAAATTTGTCTGTATCTTGAGCAGTGTTTCCCCTTAGCGTGGGGGCTGCAAAACCCCCCACCCCTGTCACAAGTAGTGTAACTTTAGCTGTAGGAAAGGTATACACTGTGGTATCCATGGGTGGGGGAGATGCTTGGGTGTGGAAACAGTGAATAGTTCATGGTCAAATCTAACCAGTGACCTTTTTAATCTCCGCTGTCATGCACCTGTTGCACATGTTGGTGATGACCACTTCTAGTATGTTTCCAACCCTCATTAGGGATGCTACCACCTGATACAGAGCATATGAGGTGATAAATTCCAGGAAGTGCTGGGCCTGGAAGTGAGTACTGGAGTAAGTTTCCCAGTTAATGGTATGGTAGTTGACATCGACCAATGCCAGGGTGTGCGTTAAGACTGTCATGTTCTCCACTGTCTCCAGGTAGGTGGAGTGGTGGTCCTGGCTCATGGAGTGTGATCCATAGCAGGCCACAATTTACATTGCAGTTGTGGCTGATGTTAGCTGCAAATGGATGATCCCAGAGGTATCATGCTGCCCCACTAACCTGGAGGTGTAGGTATCCCTGATGAATATGGATGCACCCCCTCCATGTCTGTGTCAGTCCATGTTCTGTGGCTGAAATGTGTGGTATGGGTTGTAGTCTGGTAGTGCTGGTGTGCTCTCAGGAGCCTTAAGACAGATCTCAGTTACTGCACATATGTTGATGTTGTCCATCCTGAGGAGTACTGTGAGTGCATGCATGTTGTGATCACAACCCCTGGTGTTGAGTGGCTTAACCCTCATTGGTTCTGCTATTGTGCTGTTTACGGAGCTGGTATTCACCTTTGAGACTCTCCTAAATAAGGCACCATGGGGGCGCCAATCGCCTTGGCCAGTATTCAAAAGCCTAAGGCTGACACATAGGCTGGTATGGTATTGTTGCATGCTTGTTTCCCATCTGTGCTTGTTTTTCATCTCTCCTGTAGATAACCTACTGGCAAGCAATAGAAAGCCTTAAACCTATACAAGTCTTCTAGCTTCCAAGATATGCTTTTGGAGTGACTAAGTATCAGTGGTCTGTATGTTCTTGCTGTACTTAACTATTTCCTGACTACATGATGATTTCTCACTGTATATTGCAATCTGAAAGTCTGTTTATTCACATATTATGGCTGTGATGGCCTGCACTTTAGAGGTTCACAGATAGCCTACTACTTATCTGCCCAAGGGCAATTAGAAGCATAGCTACAGTGTGTTGGCTTTCTCCGCACAATTGATGAAGTAACTGAGCCTCTGTCAAGCATAGCCAATGAAGCAATTCCAGGCAGAGTTGCTGGAAGCTGTTGAAGACTAGGGTTGTGGAGGGTGATAGGGGCACTTAGTGATCTAAAGAGGGCATGTTAATGTGACAATTCAACACCATTCAATTTCCCCAACAGGTCTCACAGCTATCAAACCGGACAGGCTCCCCCACCCCCTGGCTGTATGGTTCTGGGACACATGATTCCCAGGGGTGTATATTCTGTTACCCATTCACACAACAAGGTTTCCCTTGAAGTGTGTCAGTGAGGGGCAATGCCTAATGTAGTTAGGAATGTAATGTATTGTCTCACAGTACATTTGTTATATGTTGTTACTTCAAGAGTAAGTGAAGTTCAGTGGGTTTGGGGGCCTCCGCCCTTTGCTTAGCCTAGCTTACACATAGAAATCATCTAAATAGGAAATAGGCAGAAGCAACGTTAATGTCAACAGTGTAATGGTTACAGCATCTGCATAGTATCTGTGCATTCGAGGTCCCAATCCTAATAAAGGCAGGGATGTTTATCATGTTTAAAAGTATGCCTTAACTACAGATTGCATATATAGGTAGTAATCGTATGTATAATAAACATTTGAAACACCCATATAAACCCATGTGTGCTGGAGAGTGCAGTCAACTGAGAATGTAATTTTATGTAAGCATATAGTGAGATGTTACTTCACTGACATGTATATATGCTGAGTAGTTAGCGGATGTGGCTGTGTTTGCACACGCAGGTTATACGTTACAAAGTTTGTTTAATTGTATTTAACCACTGCTATATTGTCACACAAACACTTTTAAACATGCTTACTACTGCTTAAATGAGCCTTAATCTTGAGTAAAAAAAAAATTTGAAGCATCGCCGGTGTTGAACCTTTGACCATGCACACTATAGTCATGGGATCTACCACTAAGTCATCTGAGGTGTATACATGTTTCATACCCCGGGATTCATGAAGTTCGGTGCAAGGACGGTGTTAGCCTTGCAGCGAGCATGCGACGTATAGATGGCACAGCAGCACCATATGCATATTAATGAAGGATCGATGCTGCACCGTCCACGTGCACAGGAAACATGCGTGAGTGCTGGGGGCATGTTTAATCACTGTACAGAGGCGTGAACATGTCCGCTACAGTCACGCAACCTAAAATGCTGACTAGTACAGCCTGCCTCTAATAGTAATCAGTCCTGTCAGTGTCCGTGGATACTGAAATGTATGCAAAGCATAGAAGAGAGTTCCGTGAACACCAAAATAAAATCACAGGAGTAAACACACAAACACATAGCTGAATGTTGAGCCCCTGTCCCTGGAACTATTACATTTAAAATCCCGTGTCCGTATTTCATTGTAGTGTTGATTTTATACCAAGTGGAAGCAAAACGCAGCGTGTTTGCATGCCGCTGCCCTTTGCTAAGCCTAGCCCAATGGTTAGAGCATTCGCTTAATATATGCCCATTTGCGGTCCGAGTTGTCCTTGTCTGGACGGCCCAAAAATTAATGGGTATAACCTGGGTCAACCTACCATGTCATGAAAGATAAGTATTTCTGTGTACCTATGTGCATGAAGTACAGCATGTGGAAGACCAAATATGCTAGGGTTGGCCTCAAAACCATAATGGTACCAGAGATTATGTAGAGTAGGCAATGTGTTCTGCTGTCTGTGTCATGGGTTAACAACCAGAGAAGGGATGGATGGTGTGTGTGTGGATTTTGGGGGGGGGTGATGGGTAAATAATTCGCCAAGGGGAGACTGGGTCGGATGTACAATAGGTGAACTGGAGGTGTACGAGGGTGCAGTGGAAAAATCCAAAAGGAAACTAAACAACATACATTCACATTCCCAATACACCCTGTCAGGTCATATTGCAGAATACAATCCCACAATCATATCAACATTAAAATGTACGATACACATGTACAGAAATGGTGCCAACTCACACCACATAATGGTTTGGTCTGAACTGAGCCATCCAACCCCTACACACCTGGATACATAATTGAATACCCATTGTCCCCACCACAGCACACCACCCACCCCCTTGCTGAACATCCACCAAAACTACCCATACTCGAGCTGCTAGCGTGGGCCAGCCATATCTGCACATAGTGCCCCCTAGCCACATCTAGTAGGCAGTCTCACCCTAAGCAATCTCAGGCCTGCTGCAAACTAGGTATCCCATAAATGTATAACCCTCCCTCATTTTCATATAGCCAAAAGAATGGGGTTCATCTGCGTCCACAATTTTTGGACATCCCTCATGGGATAAGTGTCTGTTCTCAAGATTAGACTTGGTGGCACAACATGATTTCCACCTCCGTTGACATCTGGACACAAGTCAGATTAGCAGTACTTGTCCACAACCCTGCTCAGCCTCCACCCTGTCCTGCAGAACCTACGAACCGGGATTAAACACCTAATCGTGATGCACGTCTCCCCACGTGCATTATCGGGAATATATATCTTTCACATGTTCCCAAGAAGCTTCCCCATATCCATCTTCCAAATAGTACATGTCCACAAATTGTATACACTGTCGTTGTAATGATGCACACAACCCCTGTATACAAATGGTACAGGTCCCTCCCGGATATGGGTGTTCATATACATGGCCATGTATAACCCCAGAAATTTAGTCATATATCTATAAATGTACATACTTATATTCGCATAGCTACATATCACACATACATGCATATAAATAGTTGTCAAGTATGTCTTCTATTCATAAATATGTATATTTGCAAATGTATACATATGTCTCTCAGAAACATATGAACATTAACATGTGCTATACATATGTACACCAAGCGACTGTCACATTTGTTGCCAGTAGTGTGGAATGCCTGTAGTAAAGTCATATATCCTAACTACCATCCATGCAGAATGTATCACGGATGGTTTAGTGGTCAAACCAGTGACTATGGTGTTTCTGTTCCTGGGTCCAAGCCATGCAAGAGCTGCTAATTTTATATGATGCCCAGAATAATGGATGTCAGATATAGGGTGATTAAGACACTTTCAAGCAGACATAAGCAGGTATGCACGGCGGTAAGTGGCAGTCATTCAACAGTATGGGAAATGTAAATAAGCATGTAGGTGTATATGCATGTGTATGTACAGACAGATATATATATATATATATATATATATATATATATATATATATATATATATATATATATATATATATATATATCCATGAAGAATGAACATGGTCACAATAAAGCATTCATAATGAATGCGAATGAAAGCAGCAGCGAAACACCAGTATTATTTAGTGCTGTCATATCAAGCTGGTCACAGGTGAGCAAACCTCCTGTCTCCCCAACCACAGGTAGGATGCTAACAGTGGGACTATCTTTGTCCATGTGCTAAGTTTGACTTGGGGGCTGGGAGTAGGGCAATGTGTGGAAGTGTGTCATGGCTGTGAAAGCAACTGGATAATGGATGTATTGCATGTATGTCGAACTCGGGTGGGGATCAAGGAACCCTGGGTATGTGATTATGGATCCAGGCGTGTCATGATTGGATGGCCTGGTTCTAATTCGACCGCCTCATGGAGGCCAGCGAGTTAGTTATAAGTATGTATGCATATACACACGCATACATCTATATGTAGAAGTACATTCCCTGTAACAATCCATTTGCAGACATAAACACATGAATGTGCCCTTACAAACCTCAACAGTAGATAGAATAATAGGTAGTGCATAAGAGGGAAGGGATAAAATTGCTGAAACACAGAAGTGTGTACAATGTCCGAAGTCAGTGCTGTGCTGAATAAATCAAATGTGAGGACTGTCTCACACAGGGATTTATTCCTGCGATCTGCCTGCAACAGCAACACCAAATACTAAACCTGTCTATTTGTAAAAGAATCACGCCAAACATGTACATAATTAGTTCTCATGTGTAACGTGTATGTTACCATATAGTCAGACTAATTAATTCATTGTAGTGTCATGTTAATGGGAGTAAGTATGTAAGGAAGTAAGTGTCTAATCCTAACATAAAGATAAGTGAGTCCCATGTGGGATAACGCAAAGATTGCGATTAGCGTCCTATTGGTCACTCATGGCACCAATGTTTGTGGACTAAACGTTAGGGATTTTTGAAGATACGTGTAGTGAGTCAACCAATGGGATGGGTCTACAGGGGTAGGGAGTGGTCAATGTGTACCGGTGTGGATACACCACGAATCCAACTGGAGAATGGATGATTGCAGTGTGAGAGAAGTGCTGAGGTGTGTGTTTGGGGTACCAGGGGCCATGGGTATATGGGCATATATGCAGATGAAGCAGCACAGCAATAGTGCATTGGTTAGAGCAACCCACTAACGAACAGACATTCCCATACCAAATCCCACTGTATCACATACCAATTACCATCAGTAATCCATACATGAACATATTGCAACATCTGTCTGCTGTATAATCCACAAAATATCAATTAAAAGATAACTGGAATGAAGTGTCAGTGTTATAATAAATAAGGCACTAGTAAGCAGGTCAAGCATATATAAACACTAGTACACATGAGTAAGTGTGTTTGCGCAGGGTATGTATTGCTTTAAAGACACACACACACACATATATATGTATATATATATATATATATATATATATATATGGGTCTACTGTATGAACTCACACAGTTAGCCCTGGGTTACGTGAAAGTGCACTTAATCGAAATTGCACTTTCGTGAAACCTGCATCAGTGAACGGGCTACTATTGATGTTTAGTGCAGTAGTTACAGACCTTAGGGTTAGGGTGCCGGTCATGGTAAGGGGATAGCTAGTAGCACTATTCCCTTACCATGACCCTCATCCTAACCCTAAGGACCGTGACTACCGCACCACGGTGGAAGATAGCCTGTCCTCCACTGTGGTGCGATAGTCATGGACCTTAGGCTTAGGTCACGGGTCATGGTAAGCGAATAGCTAGTAGGGCTAGCCCCTTACCATGACCCGTGCCCTAACCCTAAGGTCCGTAACTACCGCACCACAGTGGAGGACATAGCACGTTTTCCTGCTGTTCTCCATTGTGGTCCGATCCGTTCATAGAAGCTGAGCTCACGAAAGTGCACTTTCGAATAAGTGCACTTTCACCTAACTGAGCGGTCTACTGCTCTTTTTTGAATATGTGGTATACGATGAAAAGCAGTAGACCCATATATATCTATATATATCTATATATATATATATATATATATATATATATATATATATATATATATATATATATATATGTATATATATATATATATATATATATTTATATATATAAATATACATATAACTATATACATATATGTATAGACACACATATATATATATATATATATATATATATATATATAGTTGCAGACATATATATATATTTATATATATATATATATATATATATATATATATATATATATATATATATATATATATACATATACATATATACATATACATATATATATATCTATATGTGTGTGTGTGTGCGTGTGTGTGTGTGTGTCTATGTGTGTGTGCAGATATACATGGATATACTACTATGATTGGAAACAGTGCACAAGAATGACATATGTTCACAGGCTATGCCAGTAGAAGTGAGGAGCCCAAGCAAGAAACATGAAACATGTGGCATGGCCTTCCACCACCCCCAGCCAGACACGGGAAACATACACACAAACAATGTAAAGAGTCCACTGCTCCCCAGATCACAGGCCAGATACAACCAGGGAGCACACAGTGCACCCGTGAAGTCTAATCTTGGAACACAGACTGGAGCATCCGTTGCAGGACACCTCAGAAATTGCCCAAACCAAAAAAAGGGGATAGACCGGCCATTTTGGCCACAGTGTATACAGACTCAGAATACAAGGGTGGGAAACCCTGATGACCCATGGGAGGAGACAATTGCATGAAATGGGTCCCATGAAGTGGAGAGTGGGCAGCGTGTAGTGGTGTGTCCAGAACAGACCAGGACCCAGAGTCAGGATGGGTGCTGTTGAGGAGGCGAGAGTGGGGGAACTATGGGTAGCTACTTATGGGTCTAGGTGTGCAGGTGTTGACTGATGTGGGCCTATATTGACAGCCCTAGGGATGTAAGCGAATGTGTTCATTGGGCAGAGGTGTCACCCAACGAGCAGTCACACCCACTACGAGTCCCACTGCAGCAAAGTGTAATCTATATGTCAAGGAACTGAATAAACAGATGTAGACGTATAAATGTAGAGGTATGTGTGTGTTTATCTACCCATAGCAACATAGAGATAAGCCTCTCCCTCTCCGTAGTACAATTGTATACATACAGAGACAGACTACAGATACATACCCACATATAAATATCTACATATGCAGACACCCATAGACCCATATGTCGTTAGATATATCTATATCTATATATATATATATATATATATATATATATATATATATATATATATACTGCAAAATATATATAAACATATATATATATATATGTGTGTATATATACATGTATGCATACATATACAGATATATCTGTATATAGTAATGTAAACAGATATATATATATATATATATATATATATATATATGTGACAGTAAATATACACATGTATATAGCTAGGATATGATACAGCAGTTATGAGTAACATATGTTCACAGTCTGTGCATATGGGGGTGAGGGGTTTAATAAACAAACATGTAACACGTAGCATCGACCCCCCACCTCCCAGCTAGGCCAGTGAGACATACAGACACACAATAAAGGTAAACACACCACTGCTTCCCAGACCACTGGCAGGATACCACCAGTGGGAGAGACCTCCAAGGTCTGATCTTGAAACATAGACATCGATGTCCCTTGTGGGACACCAAAAATTAATGATCGGAGCCAGTCCCGGTAATGACTTATCAAACCAGGCTGCAGATGTACACGGACCAGTAGGTTGTGCAAGCCTGATAACCCATGTGTCGACACAACGTATGACATGTGTCCCGATACAGGGAGAGTGGGCAGTGTGTAGTGGTGTGCTTATACCCCACTAGCACCCACAGTAAGGATGAGTGCTGTAGAGGAGTGGCAGGGAACTATGGGTATGCAATTATGGGCCTAGGTGTGCAGGTATTGGCTGGCAAAGTCATATTAGGGCCGCCCCGGGGATGTAAGTAATATTCCAAAATGGGCATAGCTGATGCCCATACCTCCCAACCCCTAGGAGTACATCCACTGTACAGGCCATAAATCATTGGGGGAGCAAATAGGGACCATACCATTGAACTGTCCCCGCTTTCCAGGGACGTCCCTAATTTCAACTCTGTTTCTAACTCTGTCCCATTTAAACCCTCCTAAAACTAGTGACATTCAGAGGAAAGGTGGTGAATTACATGTAATGGATAATCACAACAACAATTAAGAGTCATAAACATCATTTACCACAGAAAATGTGTATGAATTCATATGCTCTGAGTCTGTCAATGTGTCAGGTTAATAGCACCAATAATTTAAATGTGTCCATGATGTTGTTATGCCATGTCCCTGATTCATTTTGTATTTTCCCCAGTCGTATGAGAGGTCTGATAGGGACAGAAAGCACATATTCCACTGACAACCTTAGAAAGATGATAGAATATTAATTATGCAGTAGCATGACTGGGCTGAAGGATGTGGGTTCCTAAACCCATTTAGTTGTTTGTATTGAAGAGTTTCTGTTCCCATGTTTTAGCCAGATGGGTGCAGATTGTAAGAGGAATACACCAATAATATGAATCAAACCCTGAACAGGCCACGAATTTCATACAGTCGAATGGCATGCCGTCGCCTAATGGGCAACCATTCCTGATACTGTAGGCATTTATTCCGATGTAATAGGCATCACAAGGTAATATCATAGTCCTCACTCCCACCCAGGGGTGTGAGTGTCAGATGCAAACACCAAATGCAGTGCATTTGCAAGTGCAGGAGCAAGTGGGTGTAAGCCTGTTTGGCTGCCAGTATGCAAGTATTACACTGGTAAAGCAATGTAGAGGCTGAGTGTAAGAAACTGTAACCAGAGGTTAGCATTGCTTACCACCATGCAAACCGATGCACTCCCACTCACAACTGCTTTAATGTGCCTTAATCACTCCGTATCCAATGGCCTTGTTCTGTCCTGCAACAAAATAGACAGCCTCTGCAAGGCTTGAAACCAGGACCCTGCACACACAGCTAATGTAATTTACCAATAAGCCATGGCAGATATACAGACATCGGACCTTATCACAAACATATCATCCAGTGCAGTCATTCAACAGTATAGGAAATGTATTCCATCATGTAGATGTATGTGTGAGTGTTTATGTCCAGCATATAGGTACATACATATATAGAGATATATCAGGAAAATACCATGTGACAACAAAGCATTACAAATGAATGAAAAGGGAAACACCAGCGATGCTTGTATTATGCAGTGGTGTTGTCCTATGCAATATCAAGACTCCCCCAGACAGACATGTGTCATTCATACAAGCAATCATTTGTACATTGGCCATATACATCACTCTGTGCATGTTACTTACATTAACACAACAGTTCCTGTCCAATCATTAAGTGAGAACAGTACTCTTGCTAGGTGCTGTGTGCGACGTCATCATCATCATAATAAAGGTAAATGGGGTAACAATAGAGGGACCCATAGTGTTGTGTGTACAATGGGGTTGTCCACACCACGTGTACTTGGAACATTTAGGAGTCATGTGCATATTAGGATAGTGTGCCTAAGAGACAGGGGTGAGGACAACAGGAGTATGTTGTGATGCATATTTAAAGGGTTACATGTGTCCAATGGACACGTGTGTGAAATGGACAGCTATGTATGGGGCAAATGTTGTTTTAGCAACTGATTGGCCTTATGTTTCTGTAGGGTGAGAGTGGGATGTGGGGGGAGGAGAGTAGGTATGCCCATGGAGGATAGGTAGGGTAGGATGACAGACAAGACAGCATACGGGTTCGGTATATGACACATGTGGGGGGATACACCTTGGACAGGGAGAGGTGTTCAGCATTCACAAGCCCATGAGCCCCCAGATGTAAACAGTGGGACAGAGGTCCCCGACCATGGGCAGCCACCACTGCACCAAAACAGCTGCAAAGGTGGCAGTGATGGGGGCTGTCTAGGAGGGGCAGTCTCACCCAGTAAATGTGACACTCTGCCCTTGAGCTGGCATATCTGGCCTCAAAACCATTTATTGAGCCCCCTACACACCACGTCCGGGACCATACGAGAGATGACATGTTCCTGTCTGGACCTGCTCCCAGGGGGAACAAGATCCATCCTCAGTGGCGGTACCACCAGAAGGTGGTACAGATCAACAGAGTAGGAGGTCCAAGGCTGGGCCCCAGATGTGCTGGTGCCCGGTGCCATGGCCAGCTGAAGTGGGACAGGAGGTTCTGCCAGGACCTCCAAACCCATACTGCCTATAGTGTTGCAGTTTAAACACAGATATGACTTAGTAAGAGTCAGCAGCATTCAGGATTACTTACAACAGCATGCATAGATATGACCATCAACCCAACACAACAGATGGTATACATTTGCAGAGGGAGCAAAACACATGCATATATACTGCATGACATCTGTACAAAGTGTAGAAGATGTGTGATTGCAGCTATGAACAGTGGCCCATTATTGGCATGTCAATGCAACCCCAGACATTGTCTGTCATACTACTGTTTCGTGTGACATATGTCCAGTCAGGGATGCAATGGCAGTAACACATCACTATCACCATGTACTGGATGCAATTCTCACACTATGTTCCTGCTGTTGGCAGATGTGTGTTCAGTGAGTAACACAGGAGACAAATGGTTCCACACACTGACCAGCCCACAGATGGCCCTACAGATGGGGGTCCCTCATGAACAGAGCACTGTCTTGTCAGTTTTAAAAAATGCAGAATAGCCATTACCACACACAACTTGTTAAACAGGCAGTAGTCTCAATGAAGCATAGCTACACTTATATGCTGTAGTCATGTCTGGCACATCACCCTCCTATCTTTAGGCTATTTCCCCACTGTGTATGTTGTTTAAGGAACATCCAGATATAATCTGTGATGCCATTTCCAAACACTAGATCCAGGTAACACTCACAGCATCTCTCATGGGCAAACACCAACATGATGTCCCTGGATATTGTACTGTGTTTTTCATGCGAAAGGCTATGGGAACATCATCACAGCTGTTCCACGTGCAATCAGCTAGAGGAGGACTTCAATAGGCACAGAGGCCATCACCTGATCATGACAATCACTTATGTTACACAAGCTGCTGCTGAGCAGGTGTACACCTCCACATCAACCAGAGAGTGTGTGGGAGGGACAGACAGAGGCAAAGTACATCAGAGAAGGGCTTGGAGACTAAAACCTAAGCATCGTCTGTCACACACCTACCAGTACAGGGGTCAGACCCCTGACTGACTAGTCATTACTATTACAAGTGCATGCAGTTACTCCATGTGCCACAAAGCTGACATGTTGCTGTACTGTAAAAACACATATGTGTGTTGGTGAGTGACATCTGCAACAGAGATACAGTAGACATACATTAGGTGTAGCACACATGGCTGTCCACATGAACGGATGTAATTGTCAACACAACCACATTCTCTAATGGACTCACATTGACACTCTTTGCCAGGCCCACAAATAGACTCCCTAACTACTTAGTTTGCCACACTGCAGTAAAGCACAGGTACTACATACACCACAAGGGATATCTGGAGGTTCTATTGGCTAGGGCATGTGAACATATTTGACATCTGTTGGTATGCCAGTGGGAGTTATACCGGGAGTGACTGTGGTTGGGAGCACCATACCCCACACGCAGACATAAGGTGCCAGTACTGACATGCATGTGTGCATTGCTTCATGGGTGTGTAGTGGTCGGCTGTGCAAGATGGCTGTACAAGGCTGGGTGAGGGGTAATCCTTGGCATCATGCCACCTGACAATGGTGTGCAGTATGGTACAGGGATGCAGTGTCTGCAATGTCTCACACAGATGAGTATTGTATGAACTGCCCTGACATCCTGGATACCATTGTGTATGGCCACAGCTTTGCAATGCATGCCAAGTCTGTGTTTGATAGTCCTTGACATGGACATTGCCTGGGATGTGCATGTCCCACAATAATGTACAGTGTCATGTACAGGTGTACCTGGTTTGGCTGGCACATGTTGTATACACAGACTGTTATCCTCCGATATGCCAATACTGGCCTGGTGTGGCAGAACCTGCTTATAATCAGCAGGTTGACCCTGCACCTGCATTGATAGCATGATACAGGTATTCCCTGATGTCAGTGGCATCGCTCCATACAGGGCACATGTGTATGGCATTGTATGCCCTCTGTGGATCATATTTGATGGCACCACATATGTTGCAAACATGCAGTGGGGAACACAGTGAAGGCACATTGTCTGCAATTATGTGCCTATTGTACTGCTGTACAGGGTGCCATGTCCTCTGCAACCCACTGCAATCACACCATGCCTACTATCTGACATCAATGTGCAGGGTACTAGCAACATAGAGGGATATTCTAGGCTAGTGTGTGTATGACACATGGGTTCAGGACATATTCCGGGTACTAGTAGGGTTGCATACATTGTTCACCAGGTCTTTTGCCAGATGTAGGGGTATGGCTTGCCAACACAGTCCCGTGGCTGACTGACAGCTGTACTCCTCGTGAGGTGGGCATTGTGACATAAGACGGACACCATATAGGAAAACTACAAAATCCACTTCCCAACATGTCCTGTGGTTAGACACACACAGCCACTACCACACAGGCTCTGACAGTCAAACACACACACACACACACACACACACACACACACACACACACACACACACAGACACACACACACACCTGCCATGTCCTGATATCAAACCCCTACCTAACTAGTTTATTACACTACAGCAATATACAGTTACAGCACATGCTATGGAGAATACTGGGTTACAGCAGTCCTATGGTGTATTCCTAGGTGGGTGACATTAGCAGAATTGCCAAAGGTGGTCATGTGAATTATACAGGGTGTGCATACTCTAAAAAGCATTGTTCTTGTCTCAGGCAGACAGAGACACACACACAGTTGGACTCTCTCAGAAAAGAACCTCTACCTAACTAGTTTAACACACTATAGCAATACGCAGTTACAGCACGCACTACGGAGAATACGGGGTTTCAGCAGTCCTAGAGGTGTATTCCTAGGTGGGTGACAGCAGGATTGCCAAAGGTGGTCATGTGAATTGTACAGAGTGTGCATACTCTAAAAGCATCATTACTTTCTTAGGAAAGCAGACAGACACACACACACACAGTTGACCTGTATGGGATTAGAACACCTACCAAACTAGATTAACACGCTACAGCATTATGCAGTTACAGCACACGTCATGGAGATCACTGGGTTACAGCAGTCCCAGAGGTGTATTCGTAGGTGGGTGACATCATCAGGATTGCCAAAGAAGGGCATTCCAATTGCACTGTGGGTCGTACATGTCTGTTACCTGCATGCACCCGCTACTTACTGTCATGAAAATACATTTACACCTGCTTACAACTGTCTTATGAAGTCCTAATTGACAGTATCAA